>NW_008594078.1:7086-26619 GCF_000691845.1 Merops nubicus | reverse complement strand
ACTGTGTCTTGTTCTATTGTGTTTTCTGTTCGACGAGCTCGTCTATTCGCCGGGCATCCGTGCCTACCAAGGGCAAGCTGTTATTGGTGTGTGAGTGTGCACGTGTGCGTATATCTAGTGTGCTGTTGTTATCAGTAACAAACCTTTAGCTATACCTGTAGCTTTTAATTTTATCACCAGCAATCAAAAAGAGCCTTTAAATGTTGCTATAAATAAACAATTACTATTTGTCTCCCAATTTGCGTCTGTCGCATATTCAGTGCCGACCACACAAGACCGGATTTATTTCTCCTTTTTGGGGAAAAATATTTCTGTTCTTTACTATCCGTCAGAGGAGTGGTTCATGAACTATGCAAAACCTGAAATGGCAATGTGCAAGGCATTTCTAAATAATTCACATTTGGTCCTCATTACACAGAAAATGTGGAACATTCCTGTCCATTGTGGCTATCCCAGGGGCCTATGAGAATGTCGGAGTGCTTTCTTGTGCCAGTAGTTCACTGGAATCACTGAGCAGCAAAAATCTTGCTGGCTAAACAGCTAGATGTTTGTAATGATAGGCAGGATAAGTAGAAGTAACCCCAAAGCAATGCAATACCTTGCACTTCCAGAGTTGAATGTAGACATCTGTGTGAAGCATTTAAGCTAACTGCATACTCTGTGTGAAAATTAGACACCCAGGAAGAACATTCAAAACAGGCAGCGTGATGAGTAGGGAGCTATTTAAATTCATTTGACAGTTTGTCCTAGAAGGACAGAAACAATAAGGAAAATCTTAAATTCTGGCTTGCAGATAATACAAAAAGCTCAACAGCTAATTCTGGATCCCCACTTAGTTACTAGAACTGACTTCTGAAGACAAAGGCTCATTTATTTTCTTTCAAAGATATGGGCAGCATTCACTTTTTTAGTTAAAGAAATCAAGGATATATTAGGATGGCAAGGGACACTGTTGTTATCAATTCCGTTCATATAAGCTATCTTTTGCAAGATGAATTTTCCTGGGACATAACATGGGGTTTTATGTTTGTGTATGTGTAGGTATGTTATTATAAATTTGTTGCATCCAAGTTACAGATCAGTTTGAATCTCCCTCATTTAGTTGCACAAATTCTGCAATTGTGAGCCACAGAAACATACTTCATATGCAAAGGCAAGAACCCACAGTTAGTCTAAGTAGAATCTTAATAGTCCAAGTAAATTCCTAATCAAGAATTAGTACTAGTCAATTTAAATATGTATCATCACTTATATTTCAGACTCTGTACAATTAAAATTTATATAAGCAAACTTTCTAGTGTCAACCCCTGTCTTTGATTGGATGCTAACCTTTCCATTGACCCTCTGAGTGTGAAACATTAATGGCTTCAGTTTGGGCACTGCCTCTTGATTCCATCACTGAGAGGCACTTGATATTGACAGTGGAGCTGCTTCCTCCTCCTTGCTAGCAGGAGTGAAATATTCATGCTGATGATTTTTCCTCCTCACTCTAGGGTCTCTTTGGAATAATTTTCATATGCTTGTTAACATATTTTGTACATTGGTCTTGCTTCATCAGACCACAAGTCCAGGGTAGATAAAAATTTCCAGTAAGATATGTTTTATGTACATTAGATACATGTTCTGTGTTCTGTTACCACTAAGGCTGGTCTTACCCATCTCCCAGTAATGACCAGTAATAGATTGGTGAGTGGCTTGTAGCCTAGGCCTCTACTATCATCTGATTTCTCTAGCCCTCAATGCTGTATTTTATTATAGGGTCATAGATATTTCATTCTACAGCAAATAATTACTTCATGTTGCCATCCGTTAGTTCCAGGTGACAATTTGTTACAGTAGGTTACAAGTTGAGTGTCACAGTGGGCTTTACAACACATGGCAATGCAATGCTAAGCAGAAGGTAAAGTATAATACAATAGTAGATAATAGTCACCTAGGTAAAATATAATACAATAATAGGTAATAATCACCTAATACTAGATAATTACAAAAAAAAATTATATAATTGCTTATAGAACAAAAGAAGCTAAAGCAGAACTCCAGGTAGGCCAAAACAGATACAAACAGTCCTAAGGCTTGTGTTGTTAGCTTAACACAAAGGCTGTGTTAAGCAGCCTTTGCGTGCCATATTTGCTGGGTTTTAAGGCTACAACTTCAATGTGATTATAAGATAAGAAAAGCACAGAAAGTACTGTGTGTGATTTAGAGTAATGTTTGCAGTTGCTCAAACCAGTATCATTATTAGTTGAGCTTGCAGACCTCATGTTTGCAGGATACAAGTTTCCAGCTGAGAGCTTGGAGGAGAGAGGTTCATCTACCAGGGCTGCGGTATATTAGCACACCAATGGCCATGCTATTAAATTGAGGATTGTGTTTATCTGAAATAGAAATGTAATTCTACTGTATGTCTTAAATACTTTAATGCCTCCAGTGATAGGACATGTGGGAATGCCTCAAAGCTGCATCAAGTGAGGTTCAGGCTACACAGCAGCAAACAGTTCTTTACCAAAAGGGTGCTCAAGCACTGAAGCAGGCTTCCTAGGAAGGTGCTGAATGCCCCAAGCCTGTCAGTCCTTAAGAGGCATTTGGACAATACCCTTAACAGCATGCTTTAACTTTTGGCCAGCCCTGAACTGGTCAAGCAGTTGGACTAACTGATCATTGCAGATCTCTTCTAACCTTCAGTATTCTATTCTATTCTATTTGATTCTATTCTATTCAATTTGATTCAATTTACAGCATATTACTGTGACCCCATGACAGACCAATTTTTTAAAAATCTGTGAGTGAGAGAAAATTAAGCACCCTATTTAGTTAACTAATGGCTGTTCTGGTGACTGCTTACACACAAGTTCTCTATACTTTTTTCCACTATCTGATTATAAGCTTAAATACATGAAACGTTCATAGCTGTATGTAATGTTATTTTACATAACTGGTATTAATAGCTAGAGCCACAACAGACCCAGCACTACAGAAACATAAAATAATAGGTGTAGTACAGTTCAACTGACCTTACACTACTTTAAAATGTCTTGTCGAGAAGTGCAAGTATCTTATCAGTATCTTGCAACAGCATAGATATTGAAGCCTTTTAGTAGAAAAAAACACATTATTCCAGACAGAGCGGACAAGCTATACCTGCATTCTTGCTCCCATATCTTGCATCCCATTCTTGGGCCTTCTCCTCTGCTTTTGTTCTGCCTGTGAGCCTCTGGAACTGAGTCCTGATTTGTTCTAAAGACTGGCTATGCCACATTGGAAAGTGAAGGACTTTGTTTCATGTAAGAATCCAGTCTCACCACTGTTGCTCCTGCTGTTCTGTATATGTGTAAATAAAGACACTGCCTGAATTTGTATTCAGTGTGCATTGACAGAGCTGTAGGCAAGCAAACAAGATTGTGCCTCTGTTTAGGTTATAGTAACATTGATCTCTATTTCTATCTTCAGTTATCATACTTAATTCTGTAAGTAATCTGCTCCGTTAAAAACATAAACTAGGCTCAGCCTAACTCTATAGCTGAGACATCTGTTCAGGGAACTTTTCTCATTTTTTGTTGAATCTAGCACATTGCAATAATTGGCTTGAAGTTTTCTTCAATGAAAATCCATGAGTAACATAAGATATCACTTCCTAAAGGCAATATAAGAAAGTTCTTCCAGTTGGTTAACTGTCCTAGTGTAAGTGATTGTGATTTTGATTTGCACTGATGACATTCTGAGCATTTATATGTCCAGTGTGGTATAAAAATATCAACCTTCTGTACACCATAGCTACCACCCTTCATTTTGACAAAAAAAACCCCAAACCCTAAACATTTTCTATATTCCCGTGTTTTCCACACTTGCATGTTCATTACATTCAGCACACAGAGTGACACATTCACTATCAGTATCAGATAGTAACTATAATGTATTGAAAGTATTAAGACCAGAAAAAAAAAAAAGTAAATGTTGAATAGTGACATAACAATATTCAGTAAAATAGCTCTTGGGAATCAGTGGAGTTTGATATCAATAAGAGATGTGAGATGGTTTGCCAAGAGTGAATCTGACTTGCTGACAGAATCAACCTATTATCTCCATTATTTTTGTGATGCCTTTATTTTAAAATCTTGAGTAGTTGTCTGGTATTTAAGGGAATTAGCTGAGACAAAAAGGAAGAATTAAGTCACTTCATCCTGATTTATGGGATATAGACTAGAAATCTAGGGCATTTTAGGATTTTTTTTGAGACATTCAGGAATTTTGTAACTCATGTAGGTGATTTTATCAGGTAACAGACTTTGCAATAAAATCTCTTTAGCAGTGCTGCTAAAAATGCAACCAGTGGAAAAACAGAGAAGTAAAAAAGGCTTTAGCTTTTCAACAAAGGATATGGATTCGTGTTACACTTTAGCTACAATAACTGAAGACACTCCCTCATGTTAAATTATGGAGATTGTGCAATCACAGATTTTGCTATCTCATCTAAAACTAATACAGCAGAAAAATTCCATGTAATCAGATCTTTGATCAGACATATCCTGCTGTTAATAACACTATTGTTAGATATGTCTAAAGAAAGGAGTGAGCAAGGTGGACTGTTCCAGGGTCAACTTTTTAAAACTAATAATAATCTACAACTGCAAACTCTAATTACTGCAAGGGCCAGGCTACAACTGACCGACATCTTTTTTATCATGCTTGTCTCCCACAAGCCAATCAAAATCTAACCAAATTAGTTGGGGGTTTTTTGTTTGTTTTTGTTTGTTTGTTTGTTTGTTTGTTTTCAGGCATGGGTGAATTTGGGGGTTTTGTTTATTTGTGGTGGTGGTTATACAGGTTGTTATATGAATGTTCAACCATCTTTTACACTCTCCTGTTATAAATCAATCTTTTTTTATGGGAAACTGAAGTTCATTCTTTTGGGAGGACACCTTGCATTTGCAAAGCTGCGGATCACAAATGAAGAAGCTTTTTTATTTGTTCTGGGCAAAGTTTCCTGAGGCAGTGGAACTTGCCTCATACAGTTGCGACACGGTGAAACGGTGCCCACAGAAATGCAAAACCAGAGAGTGATAAGAGAGCCATCCAGTGGACTGTTGTGAAACACACAGCCAAGACAAATCAATTTTTTTTTTCCCCCTCCCTTTTTGGTTGCAAGATGTTGAATGTTTTGTGCTTTTATCCAAAACCTGCCTGTCCTATTAAATGCCAAAGTCCTTTACTATTTGTGTTCATTGTAAAAGAATAATTTTCACCATAATGTGAGTTTTTGAAGATCATGATATGGAGCTGCATTTTCTAGAATACTCATCCAGTTAAACTGTGAACACCAAGCTCCATTCATTTTTTGGTTCTTTTTTTTCAGTGTATGTAGTGGAAGGGGAAATGTAACGTATAAAAATGTATGAGGGTGGAAGATATTAATTCATCCCATCAATTTCTATTCTGAAATACTGTTTAATCCTAACATTTTTAGTTTTAAATGTGTGATATTTTAACTGCATTTAGAGGAACTGCAAATTCTCATTAGAGATTTATTTAGATTATTTTCAAAGATTCTTCCAGATGAGTTATGGATTATTTATCAATCATTTGTTCACTTACCAGAATAAACTGAAAAGCAATGGAAAATACTACTTTTAATGCTCATAGCATCACAGGGTCTGCAATCCAGAAAATTTTGGCTTATAGCTCAAGGAATAAGGAGAAATTTCCAGTCTTTCCTAAGGTTTAAGAAAATGTCACTCAAACGGAGAATTAACATTTATCTTTGTTTCTAATAACTTAGCATGGAGTATTTTCCTATCATTCTTACTGATCAAAACTTGATCAGGGATTGATCTTAATCAACTTTGTTTCTTTGCAAAGAATGGCTTAAATAGTTGTAATGTTACATATAATCACAAATTCTCCAGAACATGCAACTGAGCAATTGTTAATTGAAAAGTTAAGAAGTCAGCACAATACCAGAGACGTATTTCAAGTTTTTCTTCTTTCCTGTACAGCATGCTTCTCTGAGGTATGTTTCTCTTCTGGTCACCGTTAAAAACTGTCAGTATAAACCAGTCTTTTGCTGAAGCTCACCTGACACAACAGGAAGTGTAATTTATGAAGTAAGACTGGACTGAACTTTTTAATCTCAGGCAACTTCATAAATATTAGTATTCTTCTATTATGAATAGAATAAGAAATGTAGGTAATATTAGTTTCTACTTCATCTTTTTTGATATGAAAAATTTGAGAGTATTAAGGATGTTTTAATCCCTCTAAAACTTATTTGTTTTACTACAGAATCCAGAAGCCCATAAGTCTCTGACAGGTCTATCATAAATGCACTCATGAAGTCAAGAATTAGATATACAGTAGTTCAGGGTATCATTTCTTAATGTTGTTGTGCATTAACCATAGCTGTGGCTGACCTAGCCTAGCAAAGCCTCGTGTCAATTGGGTCAGCAATTTCCTCCTCTGAATTTTGTCATAACAAAATGACAAAACTGTGTCCCGAATTGTATTAAACTGTTCTGATCATGTTTTTTTTTTATGTTCCAAGTGTTCCTTTGTCTATTTAGGGGGCACTCCTTTAGTTTGTGAAAGTGTTTGCTGATGTTGCATTCAAGATACAGGTTTTTCATATTTAAGGTAGGAATAAAGCCTGGATTGGATAATTCTTTTTATATTTATGCTAATATTAAGAATTCATTTCCATTGAAAAATTAAAGCAGTCAAAAAACTTGTATTCCAGGAGAAACACTCCTCCGTTTTCAGCTTTTTACTACACTGTAGTTTGGGGATGGATGGCAGGTAGCAGAGAACTGAACAGGTGCTGTTCTTAAATGTAGTTTGGTCCCTACTCTTTACGTGGCGACCAAATGAATTCCATGCTCCATTCAGGTAGTTTGCTGGCATTCCACAAGTCAAAACTGGAAACTGCCTTTCTGTAAGAAAGCCACGGTATGTACGCCGATTCCTTTGATCAGGAGAAGCACTGCCTGCGTAACAGTTATTGCAGGAGGTATGGATTTGGACAGAGTTGTGCATGTTTATTCAAAGATGCACAATGCCATCCTGTGCTGAATTCTGTCATTTAAACAAAGTGAGGTAGAAAGACGTGTATCAGGATTTTGTGCAGCAGGGGCAGCCACCCATAGTTATCTTAACTATACTGTAAGTCCAGAGAATCTTGAAATGTGGTACAAAATGACCATGTTTCACATGCTTATCTCACAGGAAGTCCATTTCTGTAATTTGAATAAAACATTCATTGTATTTTATACTTTCTTTCCCTCAGTCCAATAAAATCCAGTTTAGACTGTTTTAATTTTTTTTTTTTTTCAAAATAGGTACTTCTGAAAGCAAACATTAAGGAATTGTAAATACTGTATTCTTAGGTGGAAGGAAGAGTTCGATAGTTTAATTAATGATCGCAAAACAATTCATGCTGCTATGAGATACAAGTCTTTCAGACCTGAAATAGTATACGCTGCATTTTTTCCTGCTAACTCAAACCAGATAGTAAATAGTACTTTCTGTTTTGTCATGGTAATTTTATTCCTTGGCTTCCTCACTTCTTGTTTTTCTCTTTCTGTGCACTTTTTTTTGGTAGTATGGGCTAGAATAATACAGTTTCTTGCCAATGCTGGCCTTTTTTGTATGTTAGGGGAGGAAAGAGCAACAAATAGAACTTCTCTATTTATTTCCAGTAGAACTGAGAGGGAGTAATCAAAAATGTATCCTTCTTGCATCTGCTTGTAAAGGTGTGGGGTGGTGAAGAAGTCTGACTTTAGAATATAATAACAGGGTTGGGTTTTTTTAAATGATAATTTAAGAACATTTTCCATGGTGGAGTTGATGAATAAAATACTCAAATGGCTGTTCTTTTATAGAATATATTTAATTTGCTTATTTTTACTCCAAGAAATACATCAGAACTTTACAGAAACTAAATTGCTATGTAAGAATGTAAAAGAGTCCTTCTTTTAGTCTCTTTCAGCATCTAAAGCATAAAGGAACATCTTTTTGCATCCAGGGATTCAGTCTTTTTTTTCATCTTCCCATACAGTTAACAATGAGGAAGACTAGCTGATCTTTTCCTATACATTGATTACGGGCAGCACCAAGCTATATTTGCTTTATCTCTTTGCTGAATTTACCAGTTACTAGAAAATACAAATCATTTTCATAGTTCACCCTGAGAAAGAGGCATTTTATTTTGAGAGTAAATTTTGAGCTCATGAAATCATATTCCAGTAAGAGATCTATTTTCGAAGTATATTTATTTAAAAACAGGAGTTAAAATTACTTTTGTGTTTTGCATCTGCCTCTGACTTCTGCCAAACATGAGGTTTTATAGCAATGAAAAAAGTTTTCTTGTTTTGTTGAAGAACCATTCAAACAGAAGAGCTGAAATACAGTCTTCAGTGTGCAGCTGAACCGGCAAGTGTTCAAGAAACAGAGCAGTTACTAGGAGATCTGAGAAACCATAATTCACAGTAGCACTAAAGGCTTTCTGCCTCTGCCAATCTGGCAGTTTCCAAGTTAAAAACCTCAGAGAAAGAAAACTCTTTCTTAATGCCAGATCCTCAGCCTTTCCCCTCCCCCAACGGTTAATCTGGCCCAGAGACAGATATGCTTCTTTATCTCAGGCACTTGCACATTACCAGTGTACACCACTTTTTAAAAACTGTGATTGGTGATTTTGTCTATTTGCTCTTACTTTGGGCCAAGTGTGAAAAACACCAGTATTCTAACACAAGCTGAAGCATAACATTCAAACCCAAGGACACTGATGGTGGCAGTACCATTGCATCCAGCAGCATAGTTGTACACAGCATTTCTAAATGTAGTTGAAATTTACAGTTCAGCGGTCAAATGTAGAGAACTCAGGAGCAGCTCTTCCATTAGGGATGATGCAGTTAATTACCACCACATCTTTACCATCAATCACCTTGGTAATATTATAGAATCATAGAATGCTTTGAGTTGGAAGGGATCTCAAAAGGCCATCTAGTTCAGCCTCCTGCAGTTAGCAGGAACATCCCCAGCTAGATCAGGTTTCCCAGAGCCCCATCAAACCTGACCTTGAAGGTCTCTAGAGGTGGGGCCTCCACCACCTCTCTGGGCAGCCTGTTCCAGTGTTTCACCACCCTTATAGTAAAGAACTTACTCCTCATGTCTCAACGAAATCTACCCTGCTCAAGTTTAAACCTTTGTGCTGCATTCTGTTGCTATGTGCCCTTGCAAACAACCCTTCCCCAGATTTCCTGTAGGCCCCTTCAGGTACTGGAAGGTTGCTATAAGGCCCCTCTGGAGCCTCCTCTTCGCCAGGCTGAACAACCCCAGCTCCCTCAGCCTGTCCTTGTAGGAGAGGTGCTCCAGCCCTCTGATCATTTTTGTGGCTCTCCTCTGGACCTTTTATAACAGGTCCATGTCTTTCCTTTGCTGGAGGCTCCAGAGCTGGACAGAGTACTCCAGGTGATGTCTCACTAGAGCAGAGTGGAGGGGAAGACTCACCTCTCTTGATCTGCTGGCCATGTTGCTTTTGATACAGCCCAGTAGGTGATTGGCCTTCTGGGCTGTGAGCACGCACTCTTGGCTCACGTCCAGCTTTTTGTCCACCAGTACCCTCAGGTCCTTTTCTGCAGGGCTGCTTTCTATCATGTTGTCCCTCAGCCTGTATTGATAACAAGGATTACCCCTACCCAAGAGCAGGACATTGCTCTTGGCCCTGTTGAACCTCATGAGGTTCACAACAGACTCACTTCTCAAGTTTGTCCAGGTCCCTGTGGATGACGTCCTGTCCCTCTGGCATGTCAACCTCACCACTCACCTTGGTGTTATCCACAAACTTGCTGAGGATGCACTCGATTCTACTGTCTATATCACTGATGAAGATATTAAACAGTACTGCTCCCAGCATGGACTACTGAGGGACACCACGTGTTACCCATCTCCATCTGGACATCAAGCCATTGACGACTACCCTCTGCATGCAACCATCCAACCAATTCCTTATCCACCTAATAGCCCACCTCTCAAATCTTTCCAACTTAGTGTTGCATGAAGGGAAAAAGTAGGAGTCAGTAAGAGAAATAAATTTGGTAAGAGACAAACCCCCTTGCTTTCTAGCTGGTCCTGGGATATTAGAGGGGCTGGAGGCATCTGAACTTGTCTCTTAGTGGGCACCAGTGAGAGCAGTGCCGGCAGGCGCAGCCGGTGGCTGTGGGTCTGCTGCCATCCAGCAGCAGCAGTCAGGAGCTCCAATAGCCCGGGCTGTCTACACACAACACACAGATTCTTGACGATTGCCAGTGGTAAGTGCACTAAGCTGCAGACTACCTAGGTAGCTCTAAAAAGCCATTACAATTACAGGAATAATAATCTGTTGGGGAAAAAAAAGTTCCCAAAAGGCATCCCTGCTGGGGTGGGAAGGGGCAAGGAGAACAAAACCCCTCAGTCTGTCCTTACGACTTTATGCAGAATTCTCATCCCACAAATTAGGTCCAAAAGGGATGATACTTACAGCTTTTATTGTTACTGATGCGCAAAGTGTGGGGATGGCATGGGGGCAGATAATTTTAATTAGCACAAAACTCCCTTATCTGCACCTGCAGGGAGTAGAGAAGACTGCAATGAGGTGGGTGGGAGAATGGGGTGAGCAGCTCTCACTGCACTCTACATTTCCTTATCAGGGCCTCAAGGACACAGAACACTGGATCTTCCCTCAGCCCCCGTGACAGCCCTGGCACCAGATGTTTGTTGGCAGTGTCAAGCTTTGTGATTTCTGCTTGTTTTATTGTTCCTGCATCTGACCCTTAGAAAGAAGGGTGATGTAGGGGATTGTGTCAAAGCCCTTGGAGAAGCCCAGATAGGATTACATCTACAGCTGTTTACTAGCACTAATACTACAGAATTGCCCACAAAGTAGCTCCATGCTACGTGTGGGGGAATCCCTTGTCAACAGCCTGCTTCATTCACAGGTTTATTCAAAGGTTTATTAAGCCCCTAATTTCACAACCAAACTTTATGACTGAGCTGATCCCTTCCATTGCCATGATTGTTCTGTATTCCCACAGGTAGTTCATAACTTTCAGCAATCCACAGTAAATTTCTGGCCCTATGAAATTCAATTTCAAAGACAGCTTCAAGTGATATTATTAGGTTTAGGTTATTAACAGGTGGAAATTGAACAATTATGACAAATATATTGAGATTAATCTTAGGTTGTAAGTAAAAGGATCAGTGCATCATCATGAATTAAAGTAGTGCTTTCAGAAACTGAACAGGTGACTATAAGACAAAACAGGACATTGTCATTTGCCCATAAAAGTACTGGACGCTGTTGTGCCATAAAGACTACAGGACAGAAACCCAAGATATACTCACTTCATTGTGAAGCTGAATATACTGCTACTTGGGTTTGCAGATGGCTTATAATGAAGAGGTGGTTTGTCTGTATTTCTGAATTGTCAGTTCTAAGCTATCAAAGCCTTAAATGTGTTTTGAGTAATAAGAGGTAAGCTGTATAAAGTTAGCTCATTTTTCCTGATTCTTGTCACCTATTAAAAAGCACACTTCAACAGATTTAAGACTAATGTACTAATATGTAGGTTAAATTTTATGGGTAAAATTAAAGCAAAAAAGGGTGAAGAAATAGAAGTATATGTAAAAGACAAAGCACAAGAAATATGCTTGGACTTAATCAACTAAAAGTTTTATCATAAACCAAATATTTTTCAAAAGCTTTGTGAGGAAGTTTGTGGCAGGGACTTGAACACATCAGCAGGCTCTGACTGCCGTGAGAAGCCTGTGACCCTCTTTCTCTGTGATGTCTTCTCCTCACTGAGTGCTTGACTGCTTATATTTAAGGTCAGCTCAGTCTGCCTTGCAGAGAGGCCAACCCTTTCTGCTCCTTGGTAGGTTTATCTGCCATTTCTTCTGTTTCTTCCTCCAAATGTGTGCTCTAGTGCCTGTATCTCCACTTGTTAATAAAAGTGAATGCAAATTCCAGAAAGTTCTTTTGTAGGCCTCACAATCAAGTTAACCCAAATAAACTCAATGATTTGGATGAGGGGATCTAGATATCAGATGACCTGGATGATGGGATCAAGTGCACCCTCAGTAAGTTTGCAGACAATACAAAGCTGGGTGGGAGAGTAGATAAGCTTGAAGGTGGGAAAGCTCAGCAGAGGGACCTGGAAAGGCTGAACTGATAGGTCAAGGCAAATGGTATGAGGTCCAACAAGGCCAAGAGCTGGGTCATGCTCTTGGGCCACGACAACCCCTTGGAGAAGAGTGGCTGGGGAGGGGCCAAGAGGCGGCGGAGGTGGGGGTGTTAATCAACAGCTGCCAAATATGAGCCAGGAGTATGCCCAGGTGGCCATGAAGTCAAACAGCTTCCTTGCTCATATCAGAAATATCATGTGGTCAGCAGGTGTAGGGAGGTGATTGTGCCACTTCCCTCAGCACTGGTGAGGCTGCACCTAGAGTACTGTGTTCAGTTGTGCAGATAATGCTTCTATTTTAAGCAATTTCTTATATTTTATTATACATGAAACTTTGTAATAGAGTCCTGGCAATTCTGCATCTACACTTAAAATTTATTGAGATTTATATAGTGCACATCTACCTAAACTCTATAGATCATCTCGTCTGTTAAAACCAAGTTCTGAAAAATATTCAGGTTGAAGTCCTTTCTAGCTTCCTGTCAGTAACTTGTTACATTTCACCATGATAAAAAACATATGAAATTACTTCCAAGTTAGTTTTGAAAAAAGCAATTCAATACAAGCAATTCAAAGGGCCAAGATCAATTCTGATTCATACATTTGCAAGGCACTTTCCTTTCCTCTCAGGTTCATACTCTAAAGTATTCATGCTCTGATAGCTATGGAAAAATCTCTTAGAATCTTATTATTTAGCTATGAGAGTGTGTGTAGATACTAGACATACCACAAAGCCACAATTCTGTGCTAGAACAATAGTAGAAGAATGCATGTAGGACTAGGAATCATGAGTTAGAATTCTGTCTTTGCCATTTGCTAGTTTCTGGTCTTGGCTAAGTAATTTTTCTGCCTGTAGTTTCATCTATTTAAATGTGCGCAACAAAATTGGTATTTACCTTTATGGCATGTTAGTATTTTAGAAAATTTTGACTCATAAAGTACTATGGATTTGTGAAGTGTTATTGCAGGCTGTACCAACGTAAACTGTTTACAATACCACAGCTTCAACCGTTGTGCTTATTTACAGTTCTAAGATGCAGAATTAGTGGAAATACCACAGTGAGTTTCCACCCAATCTGAACGTTTGGAGCATGATACATATCCAATAATATCTTGGGAATGTATCTGAATACAATGAGAATTAGTGAGCTAAATTTCTAGTTCTGGTACAGACAGTACAGCTACTGTTGTCAGAATGCATTTTTCAATTACCACCTCTAAAAAATGTAGATAATGCAATACTAAAACACTGGATACAGAATTAAGACATTGTAAACTCTTAAGAAATATAACCTACCAACAAAGAGTTTACTTAGGGTTCATATTTGAGGATTTAGCTCAGTGTCCTCCTGAACAGAACAATTCACATAAACAAATGTTTTATTCTTATTTGAAGTATTTTTATCCCATTTCCAAATTCCTGATGCTTCTCTGAGAAGCAATTTTTCCTGGTATAAATTCCTCTTACAGAGTAGAATTACCAGCAGTTATCATAGAGTAATTGAGGTGGGAGAGACCTCCAGAAATGATGTATTCAGCTCTGCTGCTCAAAGCAGGGTGAACACAAACATTTTACTCATCACTTGTCATGTGCATAATCACTTTTTGTCTAATTCATGGGTGATCTCGAGATCCATCTGACCATCAGTATCATACTTTAAAGTTTTTGTTTTCATCTACTGCAAGAACTGGGTTTTGTGCAGCATCCAGATTACACTTTGTAAATTCCAGTTTCAAAGACATTGAGCAATTATGCCTGTTAATTATTAGACTCACTTAAATCATAGATAATTGAGAAGAATGAGCACTGTCCACATATTGACATGCCTCTAGATACTTTGTTAAGAGGTCTTTTAAAGCAGAGCTAGTTGTTACCATCTGCCATGGTATCTTATCTTGTAACTTATCTTGTCCACTCCTCCCTGCAGGTGCAGCTTTTACTTTCTTCCCCCCTCTGTGTGGTACACAAGATTTAGCAGTGACCTTGATCTGCACACCAGTTCTTAGCAGTAACTCTAAACATGGAACATTATCATATAGAAGCAGATACTGTCTGCAAAAACATGCTGGTAGCTTCAGAAAGTGCTGTTAGTTAGAAGAGTTTTAGCTGAAAAGTAAAATCATTGGAGAGAATTAGCTCTGTTCTACCCCAAACCAGGACACCATCTCACTAACATGGTTTGGGAAAAAAAAAAAGTTATAGCAAAGGCACATCACTGTGACATGATGAAATATTAATTTCTCTTGAGGTAAATCCATAAACAAGTTTAAGATTTATCTTGAGAGTGAAGCTTAAATGTCAACAAAGATTGCTTAACTTTGTAAATACAGAATATACTTGTTTATAGTGTTAGCATCAACATATGTTAGCGGTTAAAAGTAGTTTTAATACTAATGTATGACTAATCGTCTAGTATTTAGTGCAACCTTATTGAAGAGAATTACATAATTGTGAAGAAAATATTAAATTAATTTCAGGCAGAAACTGTGGAGCTGCCAATAAAGAAAGCAGCAAAGGTCAGAATATAGGGGTCTTCTAAAGCTGTACTTTGAATTATATATCTTGTGCTTCTAAATAACAGTTTTATATACAGAGGCTTAGACTGAAAACAAATGAAACTCATAATTAATTGCTAATTAACTACTTTCTATCTTTCTAAGCTACCTAAGGAAATTAACTTGAACTGGAAACTGAAAATTCTGTAGTAAGGCTGCAGGAAATCATGAAGAACATACGACTTTCTCAATAGCTAAAATGTAAGTACCCCACATGCATGGGTAGCTTTTAAATTTTTTTTTTGCTGTATTTCTTCTCATACAGGAAAAAAAGTAATGCAAAATGCCATGCAGACTGTTAACATGATGTCTACTGAGGAGCCAAAGCTTCAAACAACAGGTGATTGATGGATTTAATTTCTGATGTGTATGAGGACATACCTGTTACCTTACAAATATATCCCCAGGCACCATTTCAATCAATCTTATTTGCAGCTCCCTGTGCAACTGTAGAATAGCCTGAGGCCAGAGATGAGGACAGTGGTAAAAGAATTTGTTTAAATATACCCTTACGACTTCTTTGAACTGTTATTTGCACTCATTTGGAAAATTATTGGTACTGTGATTTCAAGACGTTGTCCTCTCCTCAGATATGTAAGAACTAGAGATATTTACTTGAGGTTAGCACAGTTAACTCTTCTTGTTAGCATTCTAGAGGGAGGAAGGAATGCACACAAGAATCACGTTATTCTTTCTGTGCTTCATTTGCAAGGTTATTCTTTATCTCTTTCCATTTTATACCCTTTAGCTATTTTTTTTTTTTTTGGTGTATCTTTCTGCTCTCATCTGTTCTCTTTTGCTATACTTTTGTTTCTAATATCCATCCCATTTCTAGACTTCTTCACCCCTTTTTCAGGTACTTCTCATATTCCGTCTCTGTAAAACACCTTAGAATCCCTTTACCAACAAACTAGAAGCAAAGATAAGCTAAACAATGCTTTAGTTTTTCTTATCAGTATCTGCTAATCAGTTCAGTTACTTGCAATGAGAACAGTTAGGTTTGAAGCCTGCTACACCAACAACTTGTCTAGAATACTGGAAATCTACTTGCTTTCTCTTTGTAACTTTTTTATGAGAAAGCAGTTCAAATGTCAGTTTTGCTGGTATAGTTAGTGCCTAACAAGATAGTCTTAATGTTACAGAAAATACCATGCCTGTCAGCCACAACTTCAATACCTATGAGAAAGAAATCTGATTATTACAGGAACTAATTATTCTGGTATTAATTTGCATAACTTGTGGAATTTAGGTAACACTTGAAACTAGGTGTGTTGGATCTTTTAGTTTTTAATCCTAATGTACATTCTAATTTCTTTAATAAAATTGTCATTTATTAATTGCTTTTAATACCTGGGAGGGGAGATCCTTACAGAACTGACCAGATCTCAATACAATGAGGTGTGCTTAATGTATTTTCAGAGATCATTCAAACATTGAGAAGACTATGACTGCAAGAAAAACTACACTAGAAAGACTCATGTAAAAAACAGTAGCTTTTAAATTCACCTGACAATTATATTGGAATTACTTTTTATCTTCCAAATGAACACTTGTTCTCTTTATACAATTTTGTGCTTTGAAACAGCCCATGTGTTTCAAGTTGAGTTTTCTGGAGATCAAGAGGGAATCTTTCAATTGTTACAACATATTTTTCTAATACTGAGTGTATTTTCCTTTGGGCTCAAGCCTACGTGTAATCATGAAAACATTTTGCTTTGGGATTAAATCAATAAGATTTATTCTGTTTGCTTTTATGTGGTTCTTCTGTATATTTGTGTAGGTTGTATTGAATACTTTTGCGCTTTGGATTAAATATTCTGTAAGTTCCAAGACACTCAAGCTGCCTTTGAATCATAGAATCACCATACCATTTATGTTTGAAGGAGCCCCTGGAGATCATTTTGTCAAACCATCTGCTCAAAGCAGGCTTGCCTTCAATGATAGCTGAGGTTGCAGAGAGCCTTGTCCCACTGCATTTTGAAAAACGCCAAACGTGGTTTATAATCACAAAACTTGTTCCAATGTTCCAATTCCTATATATCCTTTTTTTTTTTTCTTTCTTTGCAGGAAGTCAAAATTTCTCTTGCTACAGCTTGTGACTTCTGCCTTGTCCTTCTGTTGCACACCTCTAAGGGACGTTTGGTTCTGTCTTCTCTACCATCACCCCTCAGCTAGTCACCCTTCTCATCTCCAGGCTAAAGCAACCCTGCTGCCCTAGCCTCTCCTCTTCAGATGCTCCATCCTTCTAACCATCCTCATGCCTCTGCTAAGCCTTGCTCCAGTATATGCTGGAAAGTCCCAGACAGAACACAGTCCTGTGGATGCAGCCTTGCAAATGCCAAATAAAGGGGTGGATTTCTTTCCTTGACCTGCTTGACAGCACCCTTCAGTCATTCCAGACAAAGAAGTTCTAGGCCCTATATCCATTGGAAATATGTATCAGGGTTTGGAAAAAGAAAAGATTTTTTTTGTTTTCAGGTGATGGCAACTTTTTTGCAGCTTGCTGATGTGATAAAATTTGGATACAAGTTCACTACCGTTCACCTGAAGTCCACGAGATGGTGCTAGAGAGGAAGAGCTTCAACGAACGGTATGTTAGCATCGGAGCTGTACGTTACCGTCCTTCATCCTCAACACTAGTTAGCCCATGCAGTTTGCAAGAAGTAACGAAGAGAGGAGCTGGTAGAGAATCTGTTCCTCTGCAGCACCCCATTTATAGAGGGATTATGAGGAGTCACATTTAAAACACACATCAGGAATTCAGCCTGCCTGTGATTTCTTTGGTTAGACAAATAAATCATGAACAAATAGACACAAAACCAATATGACATTTTTAAAAATCTCTGTTTATACACACTTTGTATTTCAACATTCTTTCCATGTATATCTAAAAGCAGCAACATTTGAGACAAAATACTTTTCTGTATAAATCAGTATGGAACTATGAGATACATATATATTATTATTATTATTATTATATCTGCTGTATTGGCAACATAATCACATCATCCTGTCAAAGAAAAGAGTCCTTGACTTTAGACTGTGGATCACTATATTTTGTTTAGACTGTAACAGCATTCGTTAGATTAACAATTCCTAATTCTAATTTCTTGTTCTTTTGGCTACGCATAATGAAGGTTGCATATAACACAGTGTATACTAGGCACATATTTCAGGGCTAGCAAAGCTGGCTGTCAGTCTCTTGCTTTAACATCTAACGGTTGTTCCTAAACTCACACTTTAAAACAGACATTCTTTTACCAGTCTTCAGTGCTTCATACTGTAAATGATGATTTTTTTTTTACCAGAAATGACCATTCCTTTCCCCACCATTGAAAGCACTCTGGTTTCCTGAAAAATTAGCACATAGAACCTAAGAAGGTTTGGTCCCTTCTTTTTCACACAATACTTTGGTTAGCTTCTGTCAAATTAACTAGCTTAAGGAACAAATTCTTTATAGTTATTGATGTTCTTCTCACAAGTTCTACTCTAACAAATACAGTCAAAGTACTAGAAGCTATATATGAAGAACATTTGCATTAAATTGTTCTGCAGCAAACAATGTATTTTCTTTAAGGCATACCTTCTGAAGAAAGGAAAAAATAAGAGCAAAACATATGTATTAGTTAAAGAATATCGGTACTGTTCTGAAAATAAACTGCAAAATATATTTCACATTCAGCGGTCAAGAAATTTGGATAAATGGTCGTTGTATGGTAAAGTCTGCAAGGCTATATTTTTCTAAAAGATTAATTTGCTTTCATTCTCTGTTTTTAAATGAAATTTATACATGCTTTCCACCTCACAAAATAAAAACTTATCTGCCACTCATGAAACACTCAGATTAGTAAGAATTTGAAAATGTTACTTTGAAGAGTTTAAATGAGCAAAATGAGAATCTAAGTAAGACCGTGTTACAGAAATTGTTAATTTGTTTTTCTACGTACTTTATAGTTACAAAGCTGTCTGAGTTTATTGTGTTTTCTGAGAAAAACTGGGAAATTACATTGCTGTCTTATATCTCAAATCTGAAGCTTTACAAAATCACCACTGCTGCTTTCCATAAGGGTTTTGTCCCTTAAATTGTTAAAAAAAAAATCACCTTACTTTTAAGGTAGATGATAGAAGTACAAAACCCTACATATAACCATAATTTTAACTATAAAATAGATTTTAAATTCATGAAGGTGAAAACATTATTTTACTGACATCAGCAATGCTGATTTCATGTTTCGTATGAGCTTTATGATGAGTTGTCATTGTTTCACCAGCTTCCCATCTAGAAAATGTGTTCTGCAATTTAGTATGGTGATGATATTATAAATAGTTATCTCTATGAAATGTTAATTGGTCTGTTAGTGAAATCATTGTTAAGTGATACGTAATTTATTTCTTGTGCAGCTTAATATTGCTAAAACACTTCAATTCTAGTGTTTTGTATGCTTAAGTCAATATCTATTGTTATTTGTTTCTTCACAGTGACTTCGCTGAACTCTTAATGGAGCTTGAAGCTGTAAGTATTACTTGGGGAATACTCAAAAGCTCACTTCTGTTCAGTCAGTATTTGAAGCAACAGAATGATTTTCACTATTTGAGAATACAACAATCCGTGTGGTGAAATTCCACACTGCTGGAGACAGGGGGAATAGAATAGATCTTTTAAGGTCTCCCAAACCTTTTCTGTTTGTTCTCTTATAGATAATTCATATCATAATTATAGAATCATGCAATAATACGTTGGAAGAGACGTCGAGGATCATGTAGTTCA
>NW_008594078.1:0-7055 GCF_000691845.1 Merops nubicus | reverse complement strand
ACCGCTCTTGGCAAAAGAAAATTCCTTATTGTAATATGGATTGGTGTGACTGACTGGCATTAGGATTCCTATTTCAGATGTCCATTATTTTTTACATTTACACAGAACAATTCCTTCAAATGCTGTGTAGATTGTAGGCTTTTCCACTGCAGCTATGCGACAGTCTCTTGACATAGGTGTGTGATGCCTATCGTTTATACATATGCATTCCCAAATGACTTGCATCAGAGAGAATTGCCACTAAATCACAATGGACTCTATGCACAGCAGTGGAGAATAAGATCTGTAACACGTGGTGATTCTGTGTACACCTTTGGTTTGTGGCCAGCGATGGATTATATAGGCTATCCTGGAGCTATAGGAGCAGCAAGATCTTCTGTCTAGGTTTCAGTTTCTTTCTTTGTTCTCAGTTAGACCTGAGACACCTTTTCCACTGCCCTCCCAAGTCAGTCGGTCAGCCAGCCGGAACATGCACATATGCGTTTAATAACTTCTGAATGTTTTCTTCTCAAGTTCAGGTGAGCTCATACGAGGCATTTTTTTACAAAGTAAAATGTTACCATGTGAAAAACTAACTGTGCTTTGTATTTCATATCAATGTGAGCTTCTTTCTTTTTTCCCCTGTCTTCAAAATATCCCCTGTGTTTTTTTCCCCTTACAAAAGTATTCAGCTCCTCAAAGCTGTAATTGCACAGGTAAGGCACAAAAAGTCTGATTTGTTAGTATGCTTTTCTAATTTAGCCTTTCTGTTTTCCTATTGAAAGTACAGAAATAAAGGATATTCCTCATGCAAATTAGTGACTGAGGAAATGACAAAAAAGGTGAAAATTAAGCCAGAATGGAAATCAGTTGATCTCAACATTCTCTCTCCTTTTTTTTAATCTTATTAAAGGAGTTGTGCAGGCACTTAGGCTACTCAAAGGTAGGTAAACTACTTTTCCTCTAGATATGACACCCTGAAGTAAAAATTTTTGTCCTCGTTGGGTTCTTTGTTTTCCAGCTTGCGAATATCAAGTGAGTCATCATTCACACATAGGTAGTAACTTGTGTCTTCATAGCATTGGAACTGCACTGAATCTCCTTGGTAATGCATGATGAAAAAATTATTATCTTCACTCAGCTATAAAAATACACAAAGTAAAGGACATGTGTTACTTTTTAAAGCCTTTCTATAGGTTTTCATATGACAAAAATTTATGTCTGCTGCTGGTTTATTATTTTTTTAATACTTTTCTCTAGTGACACATATTTACCAATTTTTTAGCTGAATCTTTGGCAACACCTATTAATTTTGGGACAGATTCTGTGGTAACTATGAATAAAGTAATACCTGTGTCCCTCAAAGGACTGTGTATTTCCAGACCCATAGCAGCATTCCTTTGCTTCCCCAAAAGACCAGCACAGTTTTCCTCTGCAGTATACCTGTTATTGGGATAATTTAGGATTTTCATCTGGTTATTTTCTTACCACAAACTTACCCTGTCAACTACCACTAACAACAGAATGTCAATCCACTGTTTTTCTTGACTTTTTTTTTGGTGTAAACCTGCAATGTTACAGTAGCCATTAATCTTAAACAAGTCTTCTGTATCTATGACTTTTCTGTAAACCTCCAGTTTCTGATACGCTTTTTTCAAGATCCATCTTTGGTGGAATGGCTGTTGTCAAAACAGCCCCTCTGTGTGTAACTGGGCTCTCTGTGCACCACAGGGTGAGGACAGAGAAATAGGTCCCAGAAAACATCATGCCAGGGAGAGGAAGAGTATGTGCTGAGTGGCAGCCTCTGAAACCATAAGTCTTCCCTTTTGAGTGATCTGTTTGAACACTTTCATCCTACCCACAAGACATGTTTATAAATCTGACCGGTCTGGTCTGTTATCATTATGCGCAATGCTTAAGGGGACCTCTAAAAAAAAGCTGTATGCTTGGGATGTTAAAGGGTCTCAGCTGTGCTGCAGATTACAGCATTGGCAATAGCCACCTTCCTATGGGGGGAGGAATGTGTACTTTCAGCTCGTATGACAACAGGGATTGGAAAGAAAATGGCCTGCAATTATTGAAGAGTATGTGAAAGGAATTTGAGGATACACCTCCTGTATTAGCAAAGCTATAGCCAGGAGCAGCTAAGACATTTTGTCTTGATCAAGCCAGTGTAACAGCAGAGTATCTGCAGCTTCAATACAAAAAGTCTGTTTTAAAAAATACCATTAAAGAAGTTGAAAACAGTTTGCCTTCAGGAAAAAAATACTTTCTAGGGACTCAGAAAGGTAATGAGGAAATAGAAACTGAATAAGAGAATCTGGTGACCTCAGGGGAAAAGAAAAAAAAATTAAAAAAAAATGAAAAAGCAAGGGGAGGGATTAGAGTGTATAACGCAGAAATTTGCCCTGGAGCAAGGGAGATTCCAATGGGATCTGATAAATGTGAAGCCAAAATTAGCTGCTTGAAAAAACAGATCAAGATGCAAAAATTAAAAATACCTGCTATTATCTGCATGGAATGATGGAAAATTAGATGGGAAGCTGTTACAGGAAGATGATTTGAGGAATGATATTGTGTGACTGGGAGAAGAAAGAGGAGCTGCTAAGACTGAGAGATGTAGGAGGTCATTAAGAACAAGGTGTTTTGCAAGAAATCATGACACAGATAATTTCTGTTATGGCCTGTTAAGAAGTCTGATGAGAAAATCTGGAGAGTATGTGGACTACTGCCAGAAAAAGTTAATCTTGAGGACAGCCCCTATGGCAGCAGGCATGCCTGAGAGATCATTTGCAAGCTCCAAGATAAAAACAAGTCATTTTCAGTTATAGATCTGACTTTCTCTACCATTTCAGTAAAAGAAGAACCATTTTTCAGGTTTGGTTTCACATTTTGTGACAAAAAGATATACCTTAACTCATGTCCCCCAGGTGATTCACAATGCACTTGCAATAGCATATGTATACTCATTAGAAAAATGCTAAAAATGTTATCTCCAGATGTTAAAGAAAAAAAAATTGCTCTATGGGATAATATGTCAGTGATGGAAGCTACAGAGAAAGATGTAAAAGAATAGTATCCACGTCATAAAATAAATAGACCCCAAAAGATTTAAAGTCAGTTTGAATAAGGCACGATGAGCATAACCCCAACCTAAGTTCAACTGCTGCACTCTAAACCAGGAAGCATATAAAAGATCAAAAAGAATGGATATAAAGGCCAGCTGAAGCAAAAAAAAATCATCTTACATTGTCATGTGTTACACAAAGAAGTATAGGGCACACTACGGTCTACATTTTGCCTCAGATGAAACAGGGAAATGTGCACATAACCAAAAAATGCATGAATCATACAATGCTGATAAGCAAACTAGTAAAACTGTGCTGCCACTTCAACTGCATTAAGGAATCTAAAGACCTTGGCAAGTATTACAAACTAACTATATGGCGCTTTGGATTGTGACTGAAACAGGGTTGATGACATACCAGTGTTCTGCCTGTTGCTGAGCGCTGCATGCACAGCATCAAGACCTCCTCTTTTTCCCACTCTGCCCCAGCAAGTAGGCTGAGGGTGAAGAAGAGGCTGGGAGGGGACAGAGCTGGGACAGCTGTCCTGGACTGGCCAAAGGGATACTGCATGCTGTATAATGTCATAAAGACTGGTGCAGGGGAAGAAGGGGGTGGGGTTGGTTTTGCTTCCCAGGTGGCTGTTGCTCAGGGACTGGCTGGGCATTGATCTGCTTATGGGAGGAGGTAAGTACTTTGCAACATTTGAGGTTTTTTTTTCTGACCTTTGCATATTATACCAAGTTTATCTTGACTTTTTTTTTTTTTCACTTTTCCTCTTGCTGTTTTCTCCCCTGCCCCACTGGTGCATAGTAAGATTGACTGAGTGGCTGGGTGGGGCTTGGCTGCTGGCTGAGGACAACATACCATGAGTGCTTTTTTCTCATGGCTGGTGAGAAAAATGCTTGTGACAAATGGTGAGGCTGTGCTTCCACCCCTGTGGGAGTTGGCTCCAGGTGTATTCGAAAATGCTCCGCATGAAAGCAAACTGTGGTCTGCACTCTGATACTAAAGGGTTGAAGAAAAATGTTTCTGCAATATCAGTTGTAGCATATACCCTGCCACATTTGACTCCGATTCATATTGAAGCTCTAGGACACAGCAGCACTCAATGGTAGCACAACTTTGTTGAGGCCAGAATAGTCCAATATTAACTTGCACACTCCATCACACTTTCACACTGGCCATAAGGGATTAGTGAAAAATGAGTGAACCTTGCTGATCACTCCTTGGCTCTTCAACAGATGAATTAACATGATGCCAAAAAAACCTCCCAAAACTCAAGCTTCATGTGGGGCACCAAAAAGTACTGTAGCGGGTTGACCCCAGCTAGCAGTGAAGCACAGCAAACGTGGCATTATCATTACTAACATGGCCAAAAGCTCTGAACCAAGGTAATTGCACAGAACTCACTTGCCAGATTTTGGCCATTCAGAGCTTCATTTTCTTTATTTTGGCCTATTTAACTGGAGTAAAGAATAAGTTTGACAACAAGGTCTTTCATGAGTGAATAGCTAACCTCTGACTTAATCTGTGTCTGTCTTGTTTGGCTTCATCCTCTCTGCTGCCGCTCCAGCTGGGCGACCACAAGTGTGTGCACTGCATGAAGCAGTAACTGCACATACAGTGCAGTTTTCCTCTCTCACCAGCATGGCTTTGCAATAAACCCTGGTTTTGATCTAGGTTATCTTCCTTAATCCTATCAGAATAAGATGTTACTATAAACTATTACTTTCTGTTACAAACTGTTATTATTTTATTGTTATAATAACAGCCTAATTAATAAAAGATGTTTTAATAAACACTGATTGTGAACTGTTCCCTAAGCCTTGGTTAAAGAAATGGAAATGTACAACACTGTATGAAGCTCTTCCTGATGGTGTAACAGCATGCTCCACAGATTGTCATATTTCTGATAATTCTGCTGGCAGTCTTCCAATAAAAAAGAAGGTAATGCCTGTCTTTAAAGCTTACTGTTAAAAGCTAGCAGACTAAATGTCATATTGCAGCACCACATAGCTTTGCTTTTTATATCCTTGGAGAAGCTTAATTCATCACAACAAAAATTATCTTCTGATCAATGCACTCATTCTAGGAGGTTTATGAACTATCTTGTGATGCAGACTTGATTATGCCTCTTGGCCCTACTGGACGTCGTTTAAGTGTAGGCTGTTGATTTCTCCTCACACAAATGAATAACATTTTTTTTCCTTCTACTTGAAGGTATGAGCAAGAAACCGTGATGAGTAGGTCACTGTCTCTCTTGTTAGGTAATGAGTGGGTTGTCAGAATGAATATCTCATTTTAACTATCTGTCTAGAAACCCAGAGTGGTGAATGAGTCTCTATAAGCAGCCTCAAAGAACAGGCTGTTCTTTACAGCTGTCCCTCAAAACATGCAGTCATCAAGACCCCAATTCCTTCCCTATGAGCAGCTCCACAGAACAAGCTTTATCTTTTTCTAGAAAAAAGTGTATGAGATACTCTTTAGCAGAATGCAATATGACTGTGATAGTTTACATCAGACAAAGAGGGGACTAGAAGTTGCCTTTTAAATTTCCTAAACTGCATTGCATTCTCCTTTTAGGCAGATCCAAGTAATATTTGTGACAAATAAGTACCTCAGCAGAAACTTAAACTGGAGGACTCCTGGATTTTCCAGGCCCAGTACACAAGAGTTTTGTTCATTACTTATTAAGAAAAAAAAAAAAAAAAAAAAACAACCAAACCCATAAACTTAATAGTACTGTAGCTCATACTCATAAGACTGTTTCTGAATTACTTCAAATAAAAATTCAAATTACCAGAATTCCTTTGATTTAGGAGCAATGCTAGGAATGTTAGAAACACTAAGCCGGATTTTTAGGTTTTCAGTGTTTCACACTTACTATTATGAAGTTCTGAAAGCTATATGATCCCAGATACCTTAATTTTGCTCACTGAAATGTCTTTTCACTCCCTCTGAATAGTAAATCCAATGCACTACAACCTTAACCCATTTCTTTAGTTTTTCATTTTCTCTAGTTCAGAATGTCTAAGATATCTTACAAAACAACTAAAGCAGTTTCCTTCCTGTATTCACAATGTTTTTCCATTTCTGTCTAGAGAAGAGGAAACAAAGTCAAGCTTTGGTCACAAAAATGTGTTAAGAAACCACCTGGCTACGTGTATTTCTATACACAGTGCATTACTCCTTATTTATTATCATCTGCTGATATAGAATTCAGTCTGTGAGTACTTCAGGGACTGATTACTTTTAACTGTTATTTACATGGAATTATAGATAAATCTTTTATGGTTTATTACTTCCCGGAAGTTTTTGACCAATGGATTCACTATTTCTTAAAAACATAATTACTCTTGTAATCTGACCATTCTAGGTTTGCTAATACACTCATCCAGATTTTCTAGATGTTGTCTAAGAATTTGTTCCAGGTGAAAACTAATTTTTCTCTCCTTGCATTTTAAATAAACATAAGAATGTGGGAAACATCTCAATTTTTCGTGTTTTAATCTAATGTCAGACATTTTGTGAGACCTTGTCTACCTGAACTTCAGCAAAGCCTTTGACACTGTTTCCCTGTAATGGTTTGAAACCTGCTGCCCCTGGTGGGTGGAGGTCTGAAACCCTAAACCAGGTACAAGCCTGAATGAAAGGGGCGTACACCTGTCCTATTCCCACTCCCCTTTTCCTGTCTTCGGGACTTCCTGCCAAGGTCTATAAAAAGGGGAGAAAGGCACGCCTTGCTCTCTTGCTCTCCTCTTCTTCTCTCTTCCTCTTGCTCCTTTGACCTTGCACCTGGGCACACGCTGCTCTGCTGCTCCCTGTGCTACACGTGGCCGTGGCCATCTTGGAGACCTGGGCCTGATCTACAGACTCTTCCCTGCCTCCATCCACGTCCAAGGATTGTGCATCCAGCTTCAATCCACCTCAATCCAGCGAGATCCAGCACCGGGGAGCCTCAGCACAGCATTTGGGTTTTGTATATTTGGAAGATTAATCTTCCTTACC
>NW_008594077.1:103909-107428 GCF_000691845.1 Merops nubicus | reverse complement strand
TATAACAAATTTGGTGCTGTGACTCAGCTAGAGAATACGTTGGGGGATACCCCCCTCGGGGGAGGCACCCCACTGAGTTCAGTGGCCCCATTTGGTGGTTCTCATCCCAACGCCTCTACCGACGAACCTAAATTCGGCAATAAGCAAATAAAAGCTGGCAATCCTGTAAACTTTGGGCAGGAAGATCCGAACCAAGACCCTGGAGTGGGTAAGTAGGCCAGTTAGCCATTCGGTTGGGGTTGGGTATCCCGGAGTGCACCGGTGTGAGACGTCCCGTTAGGATGAAACGAGTGTGGACCCCTTAGTAGTGCAGTTCCCATCTCCCGCAAGGGACTGGGCCACAAATAGGGGGAGCAAGTGTGTGTGTGTGTGTGTGTGTGAAGGCACTCCGGAAGATGGGACAGAAGAAGAGCAAGCCTTCTGATCCTGTGGGGAGCGGGGCAGCCAAAGAAACGCAGGGTTAAACTGTAAAGACACCTGAAGGGGTTGAACTCCCCTGCCTGGAAACAGTTTAGCATCAGCTTTGTTTAAAACTTATAACAAATCTCAACTCACAAGGTTTTCTATTTTTCTCCCTTTTCTCCCTCCCATGCTGGTGGTGGGGGGGTGAGTGAGCAGGCACATGGTGCTCGGGTCCTGCCTCCGGCTGAACTACCACAAGGTGGAACTTCCTCTGCTCTAGTTTGTGCCTTGTCCTACCACTGGACTCCACTGAAAAGAGGCTGGCTTCATCCTCTTGACACCTCGTCTTTAGATATTTATAAGAATCTCTCTCAGTTGTTTCTTCTCCAGGCTAAACAGCCACAGGGCTCTCAGCCTTTCCTCATAAGAGAGTTGTTCCAGTCCCCTCAACATTTTTGTAGCCCTCTGCTGGACTCTCTCCAGTACTTCTGTGTCCCTTTTGAAATGGGGGGCCCAGAACTAGACACAATACTCCAGATGTGGCTTCACCAAGGCAGAGCAGAGGGGGAGGAGAACTTCCCTCAACCCATCAGTCACTCTCTCTTTAATGCACCAAGGGATATCATTGGCCTGTCTTGGCCACAAGCACACGCTGCTGGCTCATGGTTAACTTGTTATCCACCAGGACTCCCAGGTCCTTCTCCACTGAGCTGCTTTCCAGGTCAGCCACTAACCTGTACTGGTGCATGGGGTTATAACTCCCCAGCTGTAGGACTCTACACTTGCTGTTACCGAACTTCATTAGGTTCCCCTCTTCCCAGCTTTCCAGCCTGTCCATGTCTCACTGAATGATAGCACAGTCTACTGGTGTGTCAGCCATTTCTCCTCGTTTCTTATCACCAGCAAACTTGCTGAAGGTATACTCAGTCCCCTCATCCAGGTGACGAATATGTTGGACAAGACTGGACCCCGTACTGACCTCAGGATCTCCTCTAGCAACAGACCTCCAAATCATTGTGCCACTGTTCAGAATCCTTTGAGTTCTGTCATTCAGCCAGTTCTCAATGCACCTCACTGTCCACTTATCTAACCCACACTCCCTAAGTTTATCTATGAGGATGTTATAGGAGACAGCATCAAAAGCCTTTGTGAAGTCAAGGTAGACAACATTCACTGCTCTCCTATCTACCCAGGTAGTCACACCAGTGTAGAAGGCTATCAGATTGGTCAAGTATTATTTTCATTACCATGCACAAATTCTTCTGCACAAGTAATACCTTAAGCCTCTCTGTTATCTAAAGATTATAAGCAAAAAAGTATGCCCTGCATTTTTAGGGAGCAAAATCCAATCACAGCCTTTAATTCACTGAGCTACACTACTTCATTTTTTTATGACAATTAAAGTACCTGTAATGAAAACAAAATAAAAAGGGAACTGTGACTTATACCAACACAGTTTATTTCCCATGTATCTGTCTAGACAGCACATGTTGGTGTATTCACCTGTCCCAAGTTTTAGTCAGCACTTATCTCTGTTTTGATGTGACCAAGTACTTTAAATAATTTTAATTGTCTCATATATGCATGATTGGATCAATTAAGAAAAATTATTTTCATAAATCTTCTCCCAAAGATAACTAATTATGCACAAAATAGGACGATCTGTCTGTGATTTTCATGAAATCGATTACCAGAAAATATGATGCTGAAACTGGCATAAAGTCAGATACCCTTCTCTAAATGTAAAATAAGTACTCTTTCACATGCTGAAAATACTGAAAAAGCAATATGTTACATGTTACAATCATGGCTATCAGATCATCAAGTTCCAATTAGAGATCAAAGGAAGGTGTTGCACTTTTAGTTCTTCAGAACCATGTAATAAGTAGTCATCTTTACAGCTACTTGGCTTTTCTTTGGAAAAAGCAGTTCACAGATTATGCAGCTTTCTGCATTACATATTTGTGCCTAGTAAAACAGAGGCAATATAAAAATCCACTCTTAGATATTACAGAGCAGAGCTCATCTCCAGCACTTTGCTTTCTCCATATCCCCTGAACTGCCATTAATATCAGTGGGAGTTCAATAGGTTGTTCTTGCATACGTAGCACCATTAATCATCAAAGGGAGTTCAGTCCATGTACATAGACTGGAATATTAGTTTTCAGATGTGCTGAGAGGCTCTGAGAGGTTAATTTCTGTCATCATTCAGAAACACATGCATAATGTCTTAGAAGCCATTGAGAGAAATTTTACATAAAGTCTCTGAAAGTTAATTTTCCAGTGTTTGTATTTACATGTAAATAAGTTATTTGCCTCCAATGCATGCAAATTAATTGTCCATAAAGGTATAAGTCATACATTATCCCAGGTTTGAATCTAAAGCAGGTACTGACCAGGTATATTCTGATAAGCATGAAATTAAAAACTATTTGAATTTGCCCCTTCATGTTTGTATGTTTATCAACTGGACACAGGTATGAACTAAACAGGTAGTTAAATACTGGCCACTCTTCAGATCATCAGGAAACTTGCCAGTAGAAAACAATTTTGATACTTACTCTTTGTGTGAGCATAAGCCCAAGAAGAAATGGAAACTTGGGTACAAACAAAATTCACCACACAATATCCTATCTAACTTCTGTGAATTCTAGCTGGATACTCTCAAATATTTCTCCCTTATGCAAACAAGTATGCCTCAAGATGACAAGTAGAATTACCCAGTAAATTTTATAAATTGTGTCATCTAGTATCTCAGGTAATGTGATCTTATTTTTTTTTTTAAAACGTGCTTTGCTCAAAAAAAGACTCCACGTAATTATCCTTTACTCTTCAACAGCAAGCTATTTCTGATGTTTCCATTTTGAATGTTCCACATTTATATACTATGGAATAATACTGGCATGATCAGGTAATTGTAGTATCATCTAATACTATTTAATGTAGAGAAAGGATTGTTTTTTCTAGAATCAGACATTTTTCCAATATAGTGAGTTAGGCTGATATTGAAAGTTCAGTTGTAGCTGTTGGAAATTTATTAAAATACATTATATTGAAACAACATATTTGTGAGGATCTTTCTTTTATGGTATAGCTATGTGGTGGCACTGGAAAAAA
>NW_008594077.1:78628-103878 GCF_000691845.1 Merops nubicus | reverse complement strand
GGAATAATAATAGTTATCTTTAAACAAGCACTATGTGATTACTAATAATTTGCACAGAAACAGTTACACCCTCCTGTATCAGAGTTCTTGTTTTACATTATTTTTGTCAGCTATTATTTTATAACTACATACTAAAATTATGATGCTTCCTTAAGACGATACTGATATTATCTGTTTGAGGTTTTTTTCTATGTAATCATTAAATAATTAATTCTTGCTATTTCTGGCAGCTATCGATAGTACATGCTCCAGAAATAAGGCTATCAGCTTGTTTCTCTACCTCAGCAATTTGCACCTCAACTAATGTTTTTTGCAAAGTTAGTGCCTACAGAATAGGCCACTACTAACAGTTTCTAACATTTTCCTCTAATACAGAGGGAAACTTTATTTTGGAGGCAAAGAAGGAAGTTTACAGAGGTATCACAATCAGGATTGTACTGTCAGAGGTCCATATATAATTTTAACCTATTTACAAGACACTGAAAATAACTCACATTTAGTCTTGTTAGACATTGGTAGTTACATTTGCATAGGTTCCTCATTCTCAACATACTTAATATCCAAAGAGGTGGAGTAGAACTCCCCCCTTATCTTTTTTTCTGACAAGTTGGTGGAGTTGTGTTTCTCAGGGAAAATGAGAGTGTCTTACATTGCAGAAGTTTCTCTGATAATGTGGAGCACAAAGAGAAAAGTTTATCTGATCTGAATGCTGGGAGATAAGAAATGAAAAGGAAAAAGAATGGTACAAGTGGCAAGAGGAAAAGAGAGTAAGGCTTAAAATATACCTAAACTCTGAAAGGAAAGCAGAAAAATAAGTTGTATTTGAGAAATCAGTAAGAGATGGGAGCTAAGCTGGGAGAAGTAAGAGAGTGGAACAGGTGGCAGGTGTGAAAACCCTACAGTTGTACAGTACCTGAAAATTTTGATTTGCCTCTCAGATCAAAATACTTCAAACATATCAACTGGCTAACTATGCTCTATCTTCTCTTTAATTGAACAGTCAGCAGTTGTAATTGATATTACCAGTTACTGTTATTGCTCATGTGGTTACAGTTTGTGCTGGAAATTCAGTTTGAAGGGAATCTCGCTTGGATTGAAGCACTGCATTTGATAATCTACGTGAGGGGTATATGTAATGGAAATAGTACTTTTAAAGACACAGAAGTCGTATTAAAATAAATTGTCAGGATGTTATAGTTGCAAAGTCAAATATTCAGTAGTTAGAAAGTCGAATTGAAAGTTAGCATCTCAGAAGTGGTCTAGGGATATTGGCCTAATAAATATATTTAACCTCTATTTCTGTAATAGTTTCTACTATAAACCAGTTGCCAGATTTCTTTTACTGTGACTTCCCTTAATATTATATGTCTTACTTGATTCTCTTGCTGGTGCCACAAATATATTTGCAGAATCTGCTCCAGTCCTTGGCGCTGGTGTTTAAGAAACCTGTCCAGTTGCCGTCTCCTGTCTTGCAGCATTTCAAGGAGATAGTCAATTTTCAAGCAACTGCTCCGGGCTCCCTGAATCAGCTTTGTATTCACATTTGGCCCCTCACATTTGAATTCTTCTATGAATTCAGTTAACTCTTGGCTTTTGTTTAAAACGGCAAGTGACTTTTCCAAAAGCTCTGTAAGAACAGAATTTCATTGCAGGGGAAAAAAAGGTTATTTTCAATTCTAGTAGTGTATTTCAAATATTTATCTGTTAATTTTAAAGCTACCTCGCTATTTACATATTCAAGTATAGTGTATTTTCAAGCATTGCATGAACAGGTTATAAATACTTACTTTAGAAGGTATATATCCTTTTTGATACTTCTCTTTGGACAACTCTCATATAAACCTACAACAGTATAATGATGTAGACACATACCTATAGACAACTATACCAGTACACCTAATATAGTGTAATATGATATAATTATTATTATATAAACACATATAATTGTGTACTGAGGGCCGTTGAGAAAAAACCCACAAGTGATACTGTTTTCTCAAAACAGTTCTTTTATGAAGTTTTCCCAATCCTCAGGTAAGCTGAAGTGGAATTTCCATCCTCGCTTTCTGTGTGGATCAATAGCCTCTGTGGTTGTTCATTAGGGAAGCAAGGAAAGTTTGGGGGTTTTTTGTTCCTCACAGAAGTAGAAAGAAAATGTTGTTCTGTCTGGGGGCCGTTATAACCTTCTGACTAAATGTCATAAATATCAGGAACTCTTACATTCTCTCCATAACTTCTACCGAGGTACATCCAGGGTTAAAATTCTGTAGAAGAGTACATTTTAATGACCTACTAGTCATTTGTCTGTCTTTGTCTTGTTCCAGCTCTTTAAAGCCACACAGTAGTAAAACTTATTGAATTGACAACAATCAGTATTTATAGGTCTTGCAAATGAAAAGGGAATTTTTTTTTAGGTACTGAATGAGGAAGAAGGGGATCCAAGTCAGAATAAGAGGCAAGGTAGGCATGAAGAAAAGCATAAAAAAGGAGTATTTCCAAGGTGCTGCTAGTGAATCAGCCAGTCAGTAAACAGCTGAAACGCTCGCCTTCCCAGCTGAGTACACACACTAGAAACTCAAGGCAGAGCTCCCTAGATCTCCACCTTTCACACAGAGCACTTAGAGAAGATGCAGAAATGGGATGTCTTCATTTTTCCAGCCACCAAGGGCTAAAAGAGAGTTTAATTTTCATGAGCTCACTGCAACAAACTTGTCCATTTTACTTCTCACCTTCCAGAAAGGTGGTATTATTCAGGAGTTTTCCATTTCAGTCTATCCAAAATTGAATATATATTAAAATGGATAAATTAGTATAATTTATATACTTTCACCTTTTTTTTTATTCTGATTTGAAATGTAATTGCTTCAAAATTATTTATTTTTTTTCCTATGATAAATTTCTCATCACATACTGGTAGAGCCAATACCTTTTACAGGTCACAATTTCATCCACTTTACTTTGGAGTGGGAAGATAGTATCCTTACAGAAAGCAATACAAACACCATTTTTTTATCAAATAGCTCACTATTGGTTTTCCAGATTTAATGTGGTTAAGATAGATTAAGAAAGCAAATCAATTGCAACTACTTCCCCCCCACCTGAGAAAAAGCTTATCCTCAAGAAAGTAGTCTTTTTATGGCAAGCCACTTCATCTGATTCTTGCAGTTATAGACCCTCTTTTCAGCAATAAATTATTGCCAGATGCTTCAGGTTTAAATTGCTACACAGTGAGCACTTTGCTCTGTGAAGATTGAATTGGAAGACCCAAAATACGTATTAGAATTACCTGAGTTCAATTCACTATTCGGTCTCCTGAGAATACTTGGCATACGGGGTAACTAATGATATTTAAGCTGGTATAGTGGATAATGAAGTACAATTTATATTCCACCAGTTGTTATTGATATTCAGTTGTTAGTAATCTTATAGCAAAGTTTGTTTAAAATTACAAAGGTGGAGTCTTAAGCCATAAAAAATACAGAACCATATGGAAAGGTGTCTTTGCATATTGCAAAGGTGTCTGAAATAGTCACACAATGAGATGAGTTTTGAGAAAATTTTTTTTGCTCCTTTTTGAATTAAGAGTACCACAACATGGTAGAAGATGCTGCACATGAAATTCTCACTGAACAAAAACAAGTAGCATGGAAGAATTTTTCTAGGGAAACATACATATTAGAAATGTGGTGGAAGGAGAAAGAGCACTTTTTTTCCAAGAGTGTTTCACCTCTAGGTACAGAACCTTTTGGAACAGACAAGACAACTCGATGGAGAAGTAAAACACAGCCTTATTCCTCAAAGGCAGAAGTGAAATGCAGGGAACAATTGTAGGCAAATAGATTCTGAAGCCAGCTAGTTGTCATTTTCATCTCAAATCTCCATCCCTCACTTCACTTCTGCTTCAAACCCCACCCCCAGGCAAAGGAAAGCAGAGGGCAGATTTCTCCCTCGGCCGCTCTCAATAAACTGTAGGACTTCACAGGGGATTTTTACTACAGCTTACTGAAAATTTTCTAATGGAAAGGTTTCTATAGAAAAATGCTAATTCATTGGTAGTTACAACTTTGGTGAACTTTCCCATGGGCCAGAAGGATAGTTTTAGAACTTGCTCGCCAATCAGTGCTAAAATTCAGCTTGGTTTCTTCAGAACTCACCTGACCTGGACTGCCTGGAAATCAGAATACAAGGTTACTACTAGCTGCTCTGCAGCAACAAAGATGGAACCATGAGAGAAGTAGTTCAAAACCAGGAGTTTCATGTTTCAGGAGGCCTGATAAAGAGTGATTTCATCATTATATTTTTCCAAAGAGAGCATTCTTATATTTGTTCTAAGATTTAAACTTTTTTACATGTGCATAAGAATAGTAAAAACATCCTTCAAGGAGTCAGTACACTACAGCAAAACATCAGGAGTGGAATACTGTTTGTACCTTTTGTATGATGTTCTTGTTGCAGAATAAGTTCTCTCAAAGAGTCAATATTGTCAAACTCTTGCGCATTTTTCAGGAAATCTTCAACTTGGTCAATTTTAGCAGCAAACTGCATTAAGAAAACACAGGGTGAGAAGAAGCATGGTATAATTTTCTTTTGCATAACTCCAACGTAATCTCTATTATAGGGAAAGTTCATGAAATTTGTAAATTCTTTGAAAAAGGCATTGTTGTGGCCGCAAGATGTTTTGTGGCCTCTTTGCACCTTCTGGGATTGTTTAGGTTCTCATTGGTTGGGCGAACCAAAATTTCACTTGACATAGTCTGCAATTAGTTTATCGTTTTGTGAATCATCTTTACTATGTAGTCTTCAGACCCACTTAGTTGTCCTTCCTGGAACTTCTTTCTAATGTTAAAGTATTGATGGAAAACAATATTTAAGGGCAACAATAGATAGGTACAATCTTCAAAGCAATCTTTTGAAGAAATTTAAGGTAACTAATAACATGGTAAACACAGCAATTAATCTTAGTATGGAAACAGCACCTCTGTAATGAAGACTGAAGTTAAGTTACTCCTTTACAGCTCATTTTGCCACAGGGTTCATATATTAAATATTGAAATATGTTGCATTTCAGGGAGATCCAGAGCAATTTGGCAGTCTGCTGAGATTATTAAAATTGAGATTGGAATTCTTTATTTGGCTTCCCCTTTCACAGGTGCAATTCCAAGTGTGAATAGCTCAGAGAGTGCTATATTCTGCAATTTAGCCAATCTTTATCAATTCTACTGCTTCATTTCAAGAATGAAGAAACCAGTAAAGTTCAACTTGTGTTTTAGTGTAAACAAAGGTGTTGAAAACTATGGTGAAGTTAAGGAAGAAGAAAAGCAAGCACTCTGCTTTTTCTGTCTTTTCTATAGTTCCACATTTTCCCCCCTTTGATTTGTATGCTGTAAAAGAAATCAATTAGGTATCAATATTTGAGAGTTGAATTCCAATTTTGACTAAAGACTGTTCTTGAGCTATGTTTTGTGCTTTATCACAATAAAAAAAAAGATTTCCATAAACAGAGACTGTCATTTAAAGAAAAGCCTTTCTGTAACAAGTTTCAGCAACTCCTGTATTTCAGTTGATACTGCATTTCTTCTTCTCTTCTGTATAAATGGGTATGATCTGTGCTGAACTTCAGCTGCTGCATTTTGTTTTACTGATATAAACTTGTTGTGGGGGCAATTTAGCTAGATCATTAAGGATTTAGTCCACACTAGGTCAACCTTTGGTAGCACAGAATTTTTCACAGTGATACTTGTGCCAACTCTGTGCCAATTTCTTTGAGTAATACACATCACCAGAACACAATAATTAGTAGATTGTTGATCTTGGAGTTCTTAGGACAGTTAGCAGTAGACAGGCTGGTTCTGTAATTTATAGGTGGCACTGAGCTATTGTAGAAATAAATTATCCGGGAGAATTAGTAAATGCTCTAAAGACCCATGGATGTAGGAAGAATTGAATGTGAACATACACAGAGTGAGCATATGCCTGCAGGGCATGGAATCCTTCTCTGCTTTAGCTCCCTGTGAATTAGGATAAGAGTGAAAAGGGTAAACAGGAAAAACAACACTAAAATCTGTCTCTGGGCTCACAGCTGTCCTCACATCTGCACGTGGAATTCTCGGGTAAAGGACTGGTATGTTACACTAACATTTACTTTGTATCATTACTATTTTAGTGTAGAACCTTCAGTGGCCAATCTTTGGTAAACCTTAGTAAAGGCATCTGATATTTTATTTATTTCAGTGTCAATTTGTATTATAAGGAAAGATATTCTTCAAAATGTCCATAGTCACTCAATTCCATATTTTAGATTTTCACCCATTTTAATTTTTCACTGCCATTTTATATCAAGTGCAATTTTTTGTGACAACATGACTAAGATATTTCTTAAAGTCTTCTCTGTTTGTTTGTTTTCCCTAGTTTCATCCTGAATTAACCAAAAGGTGGAAAAAAAAAGGATACATCTAGAAAATCATATTTTCTTAATGGCTTCATCCTTTAGGAATGCAATGAACAAATCAGTAAAATTAGAATAAAATAACAGTGGACAGAGTACCCATAAGATGTGTGAGGTTGCAAATTAAGAGTAATTTGATTTAAATACAAACCTCTAGAGCATTTTCGAAGAACACTGAAGTAAGTTCCAAAAGTGCCTGTCGCTTCTCTAACATAACGATGAGGGCATCCCATGCATCTCCAAGGGTACCTGCCATGGCATCATAAACCTGACTCTTTTCTTTGTTCTCCTCTGCAGCCTTGTCTGCTTCATGCAGCAGGTCCCATACTTGGTCTTCCAAAGCCTGAGAGAGAAAGGAAGAAAGAAAAACAAAAACCAACCTGTAAACAGAATCCCAAACGCTGTGCTGACCCTGGTGTCAGGATACTTTTTCAGTGGGTCTGATAAACTATCCACAAGTATCCGACCCCTGCTTTAGTTCCTGTTCCTAGTGATAGGACTGTGTAGCTGCTCCTGCACATTTCATAGCCAGCCTCTGAATTTCATCGGCACTTAGGAGGCAATATTTTAAGGAAATTTCTTTTCCAAGTAAGTGTTAAGATAATTTGTTGTTTTATCTCTAATATGTAGATTAAAATGTGTTTACATCTCCTTGAACACAGATTTTCCTGGAAGTAGTAGCAATGCAGAAATTTTGGATCCTCTTTCATATGTCATCATATTACCTGACATTACAAGCTTTAACAGTTTGTAAGGTAACTTACTTACATGTCTCTGATGATTTCAATCCAATCCAGATACAAGTAGCCTGAACATATGCATGTATTCACCAGAAAACCACCAAATTTATGCAGTGTTTCAAGTTCACCTCACTGCATTGCTCAGCTAGCCACCAAATAATAACACTCGATTGTCAAGAAAATAGTTCTGTTGTGTTTAATTCCCTTCACTAATTCCACCATGAGAATGATAACTGCTGGGTCATTTCCAGCTCATGTTAAAATATCTACTGTGTCAGAAAAAATTGATTAGCCTTTGTTCCTTTTTCTTTTTTTTTTGTTTTTCATGTCCCCATCTTGGACTTTATTATGAGCATAAATTAATAAATTGCCAATTTCTGTTGTTATTACGGGTGCTGTCACGTGAACGTGTAATGGGAAAAGAATTATATATTTGGAAAATTGAAACATATGAGAACTCATTCTTGTGACACAGACTCTAATAAAGGCTAAAGAATTTATAAACTTCAAATTATCCTCATAGATCCAAATGAAAAAAGGAAATTACAGAAAAAAATATTATTCTAAACACAGAACCATAACTTCCAGTCCTCCCTAGACCTTGTATACTACACAAAAATGTCAGCTTGAACTGGACTCTCATCAGTTTTCTCTAAAAACAGTACTGTGATAACAGTGTAATCAACCATAGAACTTCTAGTCTTTCTTTGAAAAAAAATAGAATGAAATTATTAACTGAACTTTACAAACAGACAACTGTGAAAAAAAGCAGTGGTAAAATTAACAGGCATAAGAGCAGCTCTATCAAACCCATCTTTTTCTACAGTATATAGAGAAGTCATCAGCGACGTGAATGCATGCTTACTGTTTGGTGACAAACACATTTGATCAAAAGCCAGTGATCTAGAGAACAGTACACACTCCATTTGAATTTCTGAATACCAGGAATGGGAACTGCTGCTTTCTAATCCTTCTGCAAAACCTATTCTTTTTGTTCTGTTGAACTCGCATCATGATTGCCTCATAACATGAGAAGAAGAGCTCAAAGCCTCCAAATGCTACCTGTTCTGTATTTAAGTAGAAATCTAACATTTATTTAAAATGATACTTTGACTTTAAATGAAGTCATTTGTGTGGAGTGGATACTGTTGGCCTGATGTAACTATTGATAGCAACTGTTTTATATCTCCATTATACCACAGTGAGGCAAGAATCAGATGTGGAAAAACAGTTGGCCTTGGGAATCAAAGTACTGCAGTCAGCTTTTATGCAAGAATATTTATCTAGCTGACAAGACAACTAAAGGTTGCTGCAGATGTTTTTCTAGTCTTATGTGCAGCAGCCAGAATCCTTATTATTAGAAATAAAAAAGGAGCAATGGTGACTCATGATAATATTTTAATCACAGAGATTATATGGCAACATGTAATAAAATTTAAAACCCAGCTTCATCAAAACAATGAAAATAATAAGTGAAAGAACTGAGTTCATGAAAATTTTAAATGAAAATCCATCTTTCACTGCAATCTTTAACATAATTCTTTCTTGCTTGGTTTTTCTTTTATTGGTTTGCATCCTTATTTCTGAACCATTTTTATACTGTCAAACCTATAAAAAATGTTATCCCTGTAATACTGGATTATTCTAAATATATGTACAATATTTTCAGAGATAATAAAGCCTTGCTTCTTTGTTCAACCTCAAAAAAAGGCTAAACTCCAAGTACTAACTGACAAGTGCTACCTGTCTTGGATGAGTCCTGGCTAACAGATCTAAAGGAAGTTTGGTTTGTTTCCTAGCACTTAGAAGAAAAAGTCTTGCGAAAGTCTTGTGGCAGATTTTAGGCCAAAGTACAGAATAAAAGAAATATCCTGACAGAAGTTAATGAATGAAATGCACAAGGATGTGACTTCATTGTCCATTGATGGCAGGGTAGGATGAGATTAATGTAGACATTCTTCAGAGTGCTTACTGGATATAGCTGAAAATGCTTTAGCAATATTTTTGATGTAAAGTGATTTTCAAAATTCTTTATGCCAAGCATTTGCTTTTAGCAGATAAATTTTACTTCATTTGAAAAAGTAAATGCCACAAGCTAAAACATAAAAACATGGAAAATTCTGTTGACATGGCTCAATTATTTATGTCCACTCTGTTTTTTGGGTTTCCTAATTGTGATACTTTACAGACTTCACAGAAATTTAGCAAAAGGAGACTATGTTTTATTATTGGAGAAAGAATCCTGTAGAGAGTATTAGCCTTTAGTGGATAATGAAGCTATGAGACATCTGAAATAGATATTCTATAAAATGACGTTGGAATTCTAATTGTTCATTCAAAATTATTCTGCTGAGAACAAAAAGCTCACTTTCAGGTTAAGTGATGTCTACAAAATAAATCTGGAGATTTGATATAACAGTCATTGTTTTCAGCTAAAAAAGGCAAAAAGTCAAAGATTATTTTCACTGATATTTATTGAGGAACTGGGAAATTAGTAAAAGGGTAGAATATAGTATTTCCACCTTACTTAGAGAACAAATTACAATTTACTGAAAATAATTACAGTTTGGGTTCCCCCACCCCTTACTTGCCTTCAGAAGTAACATACAAGCATGATGGCAGCTTAGCAGGGTACATCTTCACCTGCATTGCTCACTTGCTTAGGAACACTGCATTTTAAGTAAGGTCTTGACATCTCCAATAGTCAGTACAATATTAATTGGAAGAAGGAAGTTACTTCATCTGGAAGGCCACTTTACCCAATTATTCAATTATTCAAATTATTCATGCTGCATCCTCCATCTTCCATATGTTAGTGAACTTGGGACATGTAATTTTCACAAAAAAAACCTCCAAAAAAACCCCAAAAAAAACCAAAACAAAACCAAAACCACCACAGATGAAGCACATCAAAGGCAAATCTGAATTGATAGTGCACTTACAGATTTCTATTGTGTTACCTAATGCTAGTAAAATTGGTAGACTTATGTACTTTTGTTCTTATCTTACTAATTATGCCACTAAATTTATTTCTAAGCCTTCACACAAAGAATACTAATGATCAATTTCTTTAATTGAAGCCATTTGCCAATAGGCAAATGAGCACATAGGTATATGCTGCTCTTCAAATAGTCTATACATTGAAGAAATGTATTTTAGTTTTTCAATTTCTTTTCAATGCCAGCTGTTCCACTTATCATTCCTTACATTTCACAGACAACATAAATGTAGGAGATGACATTTACATTCCTTCAAAATAGACATAGACAGTGATTCATAAAATCTACTTTGAAAACACAGCTAGACTGCTTGCAAGGTGACTTTAAAAGGCTACCCCAATAAAAGCACAGTACAAACCAATGCTTTTGTTGCCATGAAGACACAGTCATGAATAATTTGACTAGCTCTTCAGACATGTAAGAGAGTAACTTATTAATAATTTTTCATGTAACGCTACTTTGCTCTGTTAAAATTCAACAAAATATTTTCTGATTATGTATGATAACACGACATGAAATGCCTAGACCTCTGTTTGTCTACAGAGCACAGAAGAAAGTTTCACAGCTCAGCTTACTTGAAGCGATAGCACTCAAGACCTAAATTCAGCACTAACTTTTTTTTTTCCCAGAACATTCTAGAAGAATCATGAATTGGTAAATCTTATGCAGAACTAATAAAAGTTGCAGTATGGGCATTTGATCCTCACAATTAATTTCAGCATGACCTTCAAGAGAAAAGGTACTGAATTTAAGGATTTTAAGCTCCTCAAAACAATTTATGTTTCACTAACAAAAAGACAAACCCCAAAAATACTTTATGGCCTGGAAAGTAAGTCAAACTTGCTCCATAGTCAAATGTTCTGGAACTGCTTAGAGTGCAGGAAAATCTCAGGGTACACAGAAAAAGACATTTCTCTGTGCATTGCAAACATCTGTTCACTTTTACACCTTTGTACATAATCCTAGCTCAGAGAAGGAAAGAGGAAACAGGAGCCAGGTGGGACAACCTGGGACAGAAGGAATGTATGTGAGCCAGCAACACCTTGGGCAAGTGCAAGAGTTTCCCCACCAATTATCTCACTACAAAACTAGAGCAAAGTGAAGATTCAACAATGTGTTGAGCAACACTGCTTATAAAGATTTACTGACTGTCTTTAAATCTTTCTTAAGTCAATATAGATCACTAAGATCCCATTGTTTTAACACTACTCTTCACTTGGAAAGCTTACTGCCAAAGAATCGTATATAAAAAAAAAAAAAAATAGCAGGTGGAAGAGCTGTGAGATATTTGACAAAGCTGTACCACAACAATGTATAAACTGTTTGAAACTCATGGCACTGTGCAAGAATCCTACTTTTATGAAAGAGTATATATTGCAAGAACCATATTTACTGCAACTATAATATGCCGTAACACTAAATTTACTGTTCAGTGCAGCCATCTCTCCCATTTCTTAATCTTGTCTCCTGTCCTTGCCAATCTGAGCATGCTCACATGCAGCACTGCCAGTCTGCAACACTCAGGGAAAAGGTGGATACCACAGTGGACTTACCCATTGCTGCAAGTGCGGCTGGTGGAGACAGGCATGAGGTGAATTTTTAGTCACTTACTCAGTGCAGTATCAATAGCCTAGAACTCTGTGCTAGTGCAGTATTTACTTCTCAAGTAGATTTTACTGTTTTCACCGAGGTTGTATTCACTAAAAGCTGGGGCCACGCTTTTCTGCCATCTGCACTGTAAAACCTTAGTGCAGAGCAGCTCAAAAAAGATCTGAGAACAATCGTACTGCAGTTTACCACCCCTTGCCACAGGTTGCTTGGAACTTAATTAAGCATTATAGGGCTTTGAACACAAGAAATGCACCAGCTGTAAATGAAAAAATCCTGGACACGGCAGAAGTCTGGCAGATTATTTTAGGGGAAGCAGCATGTAACTGACTTTCACACTACAGCTGCTGTACTGACAGCTATGTCTGAGCTCTTTGATTTAAAGTTAGTTCACACATGTCTACACAAGATGTAATCCTAAAATAGACCTGCTGTTAGAACTTAGAATATAACATTCAAAACAGAAACAATAAAGGTTTCTCATAACACAATTGCTATATTAACCATATGCAGCAAAGTATGCAGAATTTTTTCATTCTGGTACACAACACTGTTTAATCTTTTCAGACATCTGTCTATTGCTCCTTTGCCTTATCGTTTCTGGTTGAATAGTTTCATGGTCCCACCTTCATTCACTTATATACAGAAGAAATTGTTGAGTACTAATTCCAGTTAGAGTTTTGGTATTGTCTTGAGCTTGCTAAACGGTTCTTTGTTTATTATCACTTACATGCAAATATGCAAGAAGTTACTGGCATAATTAAATTGTAGCATATATAGCTAGAATTACTAGCATACTCACTTGACCTAATCCTGCTTTATGTAACTAGATTTCCGTATTTATGCTATTTGAGTTTTGATTCATAAATTTTAATTTCTAAAATTCAATTTAGCCAAAAAAAAAAGAAACAAACCACCAAACCAAAATATAGTGCAAGAAATAGTGTCACACTGTAGTTCTTACCAAATCCATGTTCAGTCCACAGACCTCTCCCATTACACTATTGAAGACCCAGGATCTGAAATTACTTCCTCAGGAATAGTTATTACTCTAAACTGAATTTGGTCCTCAGTGTTTTTTCACACCCAGGCTAGCAATTAAATCCCTTTCACACTTATGATGGACATTTGAATCGTCAGAAGAAATCTAACGGAGAAAGTTGTTCAGGAAACAAATAAAGGGAGACTCTGTAAAACATTTTTATCTTTCTGAGTATTTGTACACTTACTGCTTAAAATACCACATCTGTAGGATAAGATATGGATAATCTCTGATTAATAAAATTAACATAACAGAGAAGCAACTGATAGCCTCTGTCTGTAAGTTAAGGTACACAGAGAAGTGTCACTTCCTATGTAGCATGAAAGACTTGTATTTTCTTCCAGAGAATTTTGTGTGCAGTAACAAGTATTTCGTCTTAGCTTGTCTGTGAATAGCACTGGCATGAGAGAGCAGTGAGTGGGTTGAGAGATCAGTTGTCAATACATCTGAAAAATAAACACTACTTCTAGGCCAGTCATTGTAATACTGCTGGATAAAAAGTTGTTGAAGTAAAGCACTGAGGGAAGCTATTGTGTTTCTTTCTTGCTGACGCATAAAATGGTTTCATGCACAATTCTATAGTAGTGGCATTCATTAATTATCCAGAATGAGATTTTCTTAACATCCTGGACTAGCTTTGTAACCAAAATAACAGAAACTAAATCAGCATGTGATACTGATAGTGTCTTTACTAACTGAACATCTTCATATTAATCTTTGAGAAGAAATTAATGTAATGACTTAATACTATACTGAAAGGTAAAACAAAAAAAAAAAAAGGTAAAATAATCTCAAAGCTCCTCACAGAGATTGCTTGTCACTAGTAGGTCAATTTCCCCAAAATTATCATACCACTTTCACAGCTCTCCTGAATATACTGTGGAAAAGTAGGTGGCATCTGAGGTAGCTCCATTTGCAATTTCCTGGCAAAATCTGAGTTTTACAGAGCAGACTATTCTATATTTTGAAGTAAAACTAGACATGCATTTATTCTAATATTACTTCAGCTGCAACATATTAAAGAGACATTTGAAATGTTAAATCTTTCCTAACTAGTCAGATTAGACACTATAAAATTGATATATGGCCCAAAAGTAGATTTCTTTCTTTTAGAAGCCTTGTTTCTGAAGAAGTTATTAACATTTGTATCTAATCAGTGTGCTGTGTTTTCCAATTGAGACACACCGTCCCTAAGACACAGAGAAAACTGGGATAACTTTTGAAAAATACCAGTGATGCTTTGTGGCAACTGATTGCATGGACCCAGTTCAGGAGTGAAGCCAAGTCTAAGACTGAGAGTTTTAGTTTTTACACACACACGTGATTTTAAGAAAGTCGTGGCATATCTTAATTGGTCCTCTGGACTTCTGTTGTGGTTGTGGTGACTCTTCACTGGTTCCTCACTCTCCTCAAGTGGCAGAATTACACGCTGGCCACGCAGAGCAAGTCCTTCACCCTACTCCCTTATCAGGTCAGCACACCAGCCTCTGCCAGGGGCGGCCAACCACGAGTTCTGCCGTGCTCTCACCTTGGGCCCCATGCTTGTCCAGATTCCCATTCTGCAGCCCACTTCACAACTCTAATTTATCACCTCCCACCATGATTTGTGCAATTATTTTTTTTCACAAAATTACTCTGTGATGAATTCAAACCACACCAAAGAAAATCTGAAAGATAAAGCAAAATGCCATGTCTAATGAAATGCAAAAAAAAAAAAAAAAAAAAAGTGCTTAAAGTTATGAAAAATAATTAGAAAATTGTTCCTTTAATATGCTTTTAGTTCTTATAACTGTCTCATGGAAATTTTGAAATACAGACTTAATATTAACTTTTTCTTTAATTTCTGTTGCAAATGGTTCACATTTAAAAGGGCTGTGTATTTTATTTCTTATGACTCCTGCAATACTAAAAAAACCTAATATAATATCAAACAAGTTGTCATTTTTCCTGTTACCTCAGCAACAGAACACAGCTGTATTTTGAGAAGACAAACTAGTAAAAAAAGACAAATATGTTACAGGAAACTGCTCTGAGGAAGAGTTCAAATACATAAGACAGTCTTTGGAGTGATATTAAAGTTTTATTGCTATGAGGTTGAAATTATCTTTTCCAGAACTGTCAAAGCTATTAGTTACTGTGAACTTTTCAAATATTTATCCTTAACTATTTTAGTTTCTATATGCTACATATGGAAATAGTTTATTTTTAAATGGAGTAGACTGATATTACTGGGTTTATAATTTTCATCTTTGAAATATGAACTTTTTATCAACAAAGAGTTATAGAATACTTTAGGCTGAAAGGGACTCTGCAGGTCATCTGTCCAATCCCTTCCTCAAGTTACTCAAGGACTTACCCTGTGAAGTTTTGAACATCTCCAACAATGGAAATACCAGAACTTCTCTGGGCAACCTGTTCCAGAATGGAACAGCAAAATATTTCAGAGAAATCTGAATTTTGATGATTTTTTTTTAAATTTAATTAACTTAATAGAGCTTTCCAGTGAAGTCTTAACTTTATTTAAATGTGGTTTTGGAACTGGATGTTTCAGTTTTCTGTTTTGACACTTCTCAGTAAATACATTTAAAAATTTATTTATTGTTCCCATGGAGCAGAAACAAATTTGGAAGTGTATTGTTTCCTGGTAAAGTCTGGTTCTCTAAATTTGGTTCATTTTTCCAATTTGAATGGGAGGAAGAAAAATGCATCCAACTCCAAGTATGTGATGCTGTTTGTTATTTCTCAAAATGATTATTACAATACAAACACGTTCAGAGTATTCTTCACTTCATATGCTATTTGTTCCTTTTTATGAACTTTCATTCCCTGTGAACGCAAAAATTTAGAATGTTACATTTCTCTTTGGGCTCTGAGGACTAAGCATGAAGCTTGACTATAAGGAATGCCTGGCAAGTAGTCAAAAAAGAGTTTGTACAAACATTCAGCTTCTGTTGGTTTCAGTAAAACCATGTCAGAAACACAATTTTAAAAACTACAGGTCAAATTAAATTTCTACATGAGATGTTATCTTTCTTTCCCACTTTCACACCACTGTATTCACTATACCAAAAAAGAAGATTGGTCACTTAAAGGAAAAAATCCTCTGGTTAAGATTTACTGAGAAGAAACTAAGAAGGACACAATCCTAGGCCTGTGGCGTGCACACTCACTGTCTGGTAATGCAGCGGTTGTGCAGTCACACATCTCTCCCCTCACTCATTTTCAGGGTACATTTTGGTCTGATATTGCAGCAAAGACAGAACGTTAACAGCTGAAGGTCTAGAAGCACCTTTTTATGAAAGCTGTGATGCATAGCACAGCTTTTTTATTCATAGAATCACAGAATCATTTAGGTTGGGAAAGACCTTCAAGATCATCAGCTCCAACCACTAACCTAACTCAACCAAGTCCACTGCTAAACCATGTCCCTAAGCACCACATCTACAGGACTTTTTAACACATCCAGGGATGGTGATTCAACCACTTCCCTGGGCATCCAGTTCCAGTGTTTGGTAACCCTTTCACTGAAGAAATTTTTCCTAATATCCGACCTAAGCCTCCCCAGATACAACCTGAGGCCTTTTCCTCTTGTCCTATGAATTACTGTTTGTGAGAAGAGACCAGCACCCACCTTGCTCCAACGTCCTTTCAGGTAATTGTAGAGATTGATAAGGTCTCCCCTGAGCCTCCCTTTCTCCAAGCTAAACAATCCCAGTTCCCTTGGCTGCTCCTCATAACACTTGTTCTCTAGACCCTTCACCAGCTTAGTTGACCTCCTCTAGACCCGCTCCAGCACCTCCATGTCTTTCTTGCACTGAAGTGCCCAAAACCCACAGTACTGGAGGTGTGGCTTCACCAATGCTGAGTACGTGGAGATGATCACTTCCCTAGTCCTGCTGGCCACACTACTTTTGATACAAGCCAGGATGCCATTGGCCTTCTTGGCTACCTGGGCACACTGCCGGCTCATGTTTAGCCATTTGTCAATCAGTGCCCTCATGTCCCTTTCCACTGAGCAGCTTTCCATCCACTCTTCCCCAGACCTGTCGCATTGCGTGGGGTTGTTGCGGCTCAAGTGCAGGACACAGCACTTGGCCTTGTTAAACTTCATTAAATTCATACTAATTTGTTCAATATTCATTTGTTCACAGCTCATTATTTGGATAATTTATGTTAGGTTAAAAAAGCACGGAAAGAGAGAGGAAAAATATCTTTGACCTTTCCCAAATGTTGTACACTGAGCATCCCTTCCCTCCCTGGAAGGAAACAAAGTTTGGCTTTCTAGAGTACACATTTCTGTGCACTTGTAACACGAATTCAGAAAGCTTGTGGAATGCAAACTGAAGCAGATAGAAGATATCTAGCAATCAGGAAGATTTAAAGCACTGACAGAGACTGGCAAACTCCTGAGGAAAATAAAGACCAGAGAGACACACTACCTAGAGGTTTAGAGGAGAGAGCATACAGTATGTTGCAACCCAAAAAGCCACATGGAGCGGCTAACATCAGGACAAAATGAAATGAAAAGATGAGATTTGTGAGGACAGGGTTGAGAGAACAGCTGACTTACAAATACAATAAGGTTACAATAAAACACAGCTGTATAGAACCCTTCTGTTGGTGTTGGTGTGTTTACCTGAAGGAAAAATTCAAAGTAATTTTATTTTAGCATTAGTTCATGGGTTCCTAAGGCAAACTGCAATGTTTAAAACTGTAGTTCTTTTTCTGTATGACTCTGCCACATGTGAATTTGCCAAAGCAGAATGAAAACTCATATATCAGGATCCGTATCGTACTGGATTTTTCTGGACAGTTTCAAATAAAACACAAAAATTGATCATTTTTGAAACAAGAAGAAGGAAGAATACATTATCACAAGGTACGAGTTTCGCTGAGAAGCTCTAGCACACACAATCTGCAGCAAGGGCCTTCAGAGGCTAGAAGACCCTGTGGACTGAGGTAGCACATAATTGAAATTATCCCTCCTTTGGTTCTGAGTCCTTGTGTTTGCAAATCTTAGCTGTCTCTACCGCAGTAAGAAATGTAGCCATGAGTAAGAACAGATATGATTTACTATACTGTACAAATTTCCTTAATTACTGCAATACTAAGGAGCACTGGAGCCACTGCATTTTGGGAGTAAATTACTATGATTTTATACTCTAGGCATAGCTAATATCAGGAAGGCAAATATAACATAGCACAGAATTATAATTAGCACATTATAGAATTGAAACAGATTATTAGATTAAAATATATGAATTAAAAATAGGTCAGATTCTACACCTTCACTTGTAATTTTCATGAGTAGCAGTCATCTGCAAAACTTAATTTTACCAAACCCATTACAAAAAGAACATATTCCTGTTCATGTTAAAATTTTTTCCAATTTTTTTTTAAAATGAGAAATGTAAATATTTTTGGTACAGTCATAATTTGTAGTTAGAAAAAATTTCACTCTTCCTGAAATTCATTACTGATTTACATTTAAAAAAAAAAAAAAGCAATAAACAAAAATTGCACGTCACTAAATCTTTTACCTTTTGCTTCCTGAATCAAATCATCATAAAATATACTCTTCCCTCTGAAATGCTTTCAAAACCCATATTAAACAGGCGGCAACTCCTGAATCAATCCAATCCATAACGAAAATTCACATTCTTCAGTAGTTTATGTCAACACAAGCAGAGATTTAAATTGTTAGCTCTAGTACAATCAAGATCTCAGAAGTGAAGAACTTCAGTAAAACAAAGATCCATTAATTTTTATCCACTGTTAAGTTTACACAACACCTTCGTCATCAAGTTCAGACCCAAGGGACTTAAAATAATTTCAGACAATCCTTTTCACAAATATTTCTTATTGCAAATCAAAATCACATAGTATTTTTGCCCCTTTGATTCCCACTGAAAATCTATTTTGGGACATTGCTCTTGCAGTTAGAAACCTTTTCCAGTCTACCTCGTTTAATGATCTCTGTGTGCTATATCTATTCCTATGCCAACACTGGCTTTCAGCTTAGAACAGTTGCTCTCCTGTTTACCCATGCAATATGTTTGTGAAAAGTTCAGTCTTTCTGCTAATCCAAACAAAATATATTCTTAGTCCACCCTAAAAAACAAGATGATACTCTTCACTTTGGTACCCCTATTAGGCACCTACCTTCAGTTTGACATCAGCTTTTTTCAGTCTAGATGATCAGAATCCTAAATTTCCACTCGTAGTTGCCAATTCTCTTCAGAATAGTTGCAAATATCAGACCCTAGACTGCTTCCAACAGCCACAGTGGTTAACAGCTGTTCTACAATCTAGTGGTAAATTTAAGGCCCCAGCAGAAATACTTGCTAGCCACTTTAACAGCACAGTGATCATTGTACTTTATAATATTTCTATTATTATACTACTGAAGTTCATCTGCTTCCTCCTGACACTTCTTTCACTATCAAGTTTGTTTCAGGTTCACCATTTCATGACAAGTTTCACAATCAGATTGATCTCAATGAGCAATATTGTCATCAGACCTGGATATCAGATTGTTCTGGAATGAGAACACTTTGGAAAACTCTATGCCTTTTGCTCCTTTTTCCATCTATGTCTGTCTGTCATTGTTATTTCCCAAAAAAACGGGTAAGGTTTATCAAACTGCTAGTGCAGACTCACATGCACAACTGACTGGATCACACTTTTCTCTCAGAATTATGGAATTGTACATACTGTATAGTTAAAACCTGGTCCCATTCAGTAGTTTCTTTCCTTCTTCCTTACATTATTTCTTTTCAGTATTATTTTGGGCCAAATTTCACAGTTGGGTTTTTATTTTACACTGGACAAAGCTCCAGCTTCAGAGTCTTATGGTGATTATTGTAACATGGAATTTTCAGACATGTAAACTAACCTCCTCATTGAGATGCTGCTAAAATTAATCTTTTTGTTTATAAGTAATGCTGAAATTATACAACACAAATAGTTAATAACTTGAAGCCTAGAAAGTACCAATAAAACTATTTTGAGATAAATAACATTTCAGTGGAAATTTTTTTTTAATACGAATATTGAAACCAGTGAGTCAAATTTACATGGAAACAATATTTATGAAATCTTATATTTTCCCTTTTTGTTTTCTTTTTCAAATCACTTGCAATAATCAGCTCTGCTTTATCATGAAAATGCAGCTGAACTTTGCTGCTAACTATACTGTTTGAGCACCTCAATAATTAATTTAAAATAATTCAAAATACATTAATACTTTATTCCATAACAAATCTACTGGAAGAAATAAGCATTATGAAAATATTTTTACTTGAATAACTGAAAAACTTATTTAAAAGATATTCAATGCAAAAAAAATGAGCATATTAAATTATCGTTTTTTGAAAAATGTCATTTTCTAATTTGTTTTTCTTGGATATTAGCATATAAATTACTATTTTGCAATTTACGCTCTGTGAATTGAAGTAAATAAAATAATTAGGAGCAACCTTCGGGTTCATGAGCAAAATTAATAACAGTGTTGGTTTTAGACTTCAGTTTGTAGGCTAGATCTATTTCTGGTTTGTAGCAGTTCTGCCAGAGTCTCATGATACAAACCAGAACTTTGGAAGCAAACCAAGTATGCTGCCGTTTGTCTTCATGGGGATTTTAAGGCTGTCAGAGCCAAAAGCATGGCAGCACATGCACTCACGCAGCCCTTTGAAATAGGATTCAGAAAGCATTAATGGTGGGAGATTCAAACACTAAGCAGGCGTGTTGTCTCTAGATAAGGCTTCTGTTGGATACATCTGGACTATGGAGAACAGAAGAAAGGCAGAGAAACATTTATGCGCCATGCAATCAATAACATTTCACCACCTGGAAGCTTTGTGTCTCAAGTTTATCTGGTTTTGACTCTTCTCACATTTCATTTTTTTAAATTGTGAAGAATGAGATACCAAAACATACATATATTTATATTTCCAGAATATATAAAGCCACTGAAGGTCATCTAAACAAGGATGAGGTAAATACTGCGAATGAATTATTTGCATAAAATCACAGAATTTGATGTTTTCAACAAAATTGTTACTGCTGATTTGGTCTAATTTAGCAAAACAGAAACAGAATATATTAGTTTAGTATTGGAACATAGTAGTTGAGACTAATGAAGGCTCAGATCACAAAGAGAAAGGGCTGTGTTTACAAACGTGGAAACTTTTCTCTTTAATTATTAATCATGTTCAAAAGAAATATTTTATTACAGTTTATGGAACCTGCAACAATGAATACATCTAAGTGTTAGCAGCATCTGGACCTGTCAAATTAATAAATTAAAAAAGAATAGAGACTCCTTAACAAATACCAAATCTATGTCCAAAAGGAAAACAAAACTGTAAGCTTGCCTAGAACAAAGGATAAACATATACAAATATTGCTGTTCAATTAGGTATCCTTCAACAAAATTAAGAAACTGAACTGCAATTCACCTCTTAAATCACTGTTGCTAAACAAGTTTCATTAATATTCTGGGCTACTCGTAGTCAGAATGACAATTCAACAAAACCAAGTAGAACAATTTCTGCTATAAAGAACACTTATGTTATACATATAAAAGAAGTCCCGAAAGTGCTGAAAGGAGTTTGAAATTGATGTTGAAATTGATGTTGAAATTATCATGTACATGATTTTTGTTCTTTCTCAGTTTTACTGTTTCCTGCTCAGTATTTATTCTTTCTATTAACGGTCAAATGTCTGTTTCATGATCTATATAAACATTTGAAATGCAGGCCTTTTCAAAAGTTATATTAGTTTTTTTTTTATTAAAATAGCAGGGAGTTCCCAATACCCAAGTTTAATGGAACAAATTTAAATCATTAACAAGTATGATAGAGTGCTATTTTGAAGGGGTTTTTTACACCTAATGACCTAAAGTACACACACCAGTTTTTATCACTATAATTCTGAACATTACAAGCAGTAAAGAAAAGTTCTAAAAATTATTGCGTTCTTATTCATCAGGTCTGCTCCTGTTAGCCTTTAAAGTACCATCTAACTTACTGAATGTCAAGCTGGTTGTTTAAGTTTTTCTAACTCCTGTTAAAATTGCTAAATCAAAACCAATTCCCTGGAATAGTGAGCTGCATTACATGCCTTTTCCTCTAGCATCAGAAGTATATACTATTATAAACTATAAATTGATCACTGGTCACTATCCAAATTTTGTCCTTCCTTACACCTATGAATCCTCAATATACAAAGTCCATGAAAGATTTTGAAAGAATTTGGCCTGAATATTTTGATTATAACTTACAAAATATACACTGTGATGAGAATAACAAAGCTAAAAAGCAAAACGATGACCAAGACCAAAATGAGTTTGCAAAATAACACAGGATAATACCAGAAAGGGCAACCATTCTATAAATTATCTTCTAAAAGTCCATAGGTTCTTCAGCACCCGTTTCAAAGATTTATTTAATATTTATCATCTAACTCTATCCTCAAGAAGGACTAGTTTCACATTCAAATCATTGCTGGTGTACAGGTTTTTGTCCATACTGCACAAATGTTTAACTTTGAATAGGGTTGAACCAACAGGTAAAGTTAAGCACATGTTTACCCAGTACTGATATCTGTCATTTTGGATTTTTTTCAATACAAGAGAAATAGAAAAATAATTCATAGCTGCTTCACTGATGTAGGACTTTTCAGTCGACTGAAAAATTTCACAATATACAAAACTATATTCATTTCTGGAGGATCCAAGTAGAAAAAATCTTAATTATACTGTTTTCTACTTGCAAACTATTTCTAGCTCTAAAACTAAAAAAAAAAAAAAAACAAACAAACAAACAAAAAAATTAAATAAAAACACCCATAAGGATTCTATCCTACCTTCTTTATAATGAACCACAGTGGAGGAAAAAAAAAAAAAAAAAAAAAAATTCTTTTTCCTCATGACATAGTGTAACTTTTTAATCCTCTTTCTTCGAATAGTTACAGACTGATAAAATCAAATTAACCTAATATGGCATTTGGTAACTTTTCAAATTCATATAAGTTTAATAACTGAAGAAATTCAGATCATCATCAATATAAATATTAAGCGTAATAAATACACTGTTTTGAATATTTTTTAATGCATATTTGTAATTTATTTTATGGAAACCTTACTTTTCATAAGTGTGCTGTTCTATTTCTGATTTGTTATATGCTGTATTAGCATTACTATAGTTATACATATATGTTTTAAAAAGATACACAAAGATATCACAAAGTTGCCACATAACTGGAACAAATTTTACTTGAGCACAAGAGCTTAACTTAACCTTTACCTTTTTTTTTTTTTTTTAGACTACAATTCATTCCAAGTGCCAAAATCTAGTTAAGTGCAAAAAAAAATATGCTATAAGCTATCATAGAATATCATTGACAGAATCAGTTATAACAAGATAGTCATGGAAAACAATAACTTGTAGCCAATATGGAATCATTAAAAACTGCACTGGATAAGATCACATATGGGAGTATGTTCATGTATTTGTCTAAATCATTATTGTTAAAATTTACAAAATTATTTTGCTCACGGGGGGTAAAAGATCAAACAGCATTCTGTACACTGAACACCATCAAAACGTGGACCACCTAACAGCTGCAATTGTGTCGTCTTTCCAAATCCTCGCCTGACCACATTTCAAATTCTTTTTTTATACTCTCATAAGTGATTAAATCTTTATGTCCCTAATATTGAAAATTTAAATATTATTTCTTTATCCATCTTCACATATCTAATACAAAATTTATTAACTAAGTGGAAAAAAATTACTATCATCAATACTTTAAAGACTGAGAATCATTCTCGTAAAAACTTTTGATAAATGGATTTAGTAACTTAAGACTGAATAATTACTAGCGAGTGTTGACAGCTTACTATAAGACAGAAAAGGTCATGTCTGAAAAATGCAGTCAGAATGAATTATAATGACACTGTAGTCCTGTATTATTTCGGCTCTTAAATTATTGAGGAAAAAATAGTAATTTTGAAGTTAATCCCTTTATGGACTGTTCATTAATCAGTGCTGAATTTTGCAAGGTTTGCAAGTATAAAGCATGAAATAATGAGTATTTGTTCCTGATATATTTGGATGACAAGCATTCTTTAACAGTTTATGCATAATAAATTCTCTGATCTGATGTAATCTGTTAAATTTTGGGGATTCAAATGAGGATCGATCAGCTGGGTTCAAGCAGTCAGTCACAAGGTCTCACAAATAGGAGCTTAAAATTTTAGCATTTTCATCAATGTCAACTAAAATATTTAAACAGTAAAAGAAAAAATAATCACACTGTTGCATAAAACAAGTAAATGCTCCTGAATGAAAAACAAACTGCAGGTTCCATGCATCTAGACCAGTAGGAATAAGTCAAACTTCTGAATGAGCTTCAGGGAGTATGAAATGCTTTTGGATTATTTGATAATTTTTTTTTTCACTATTTAAGTGTTTTTTAATGAAAATAAATATATCCACAACTTAGTTTTAGTTTAAAGATTTTAAAAAAATAAAAATGGAAGAGCAGCTTTGGGATGCATCTATAGATTTCATGTATTCATCTATCACAGATTTTTTTTTACTTTTTATTTTCTTTAACGCAATGATTTCAAATTGGAGTCTACAAAGAGAACTTTGTTTTACTGTCCTTGTTCATGTCTTTACAAGTTTTCAGTAGCACCTACAACGTCTCTCTAGAATGATATCTATGTTATTTTCTTCCCCTTAGCAAAAAACATTTAAAACAAATATATAACACTAAGATTTGACTTGATGGTTAAAGTTATGTAAACATTTGTTTTTCTTTTAAGGATTTGAATAATGTTTTCTTTTTTCACTCTTTAAAATTTATGTTTTACAATTAGGAGACAAAACCTAGCTTCTTCCTGTTGTCATTGTGCAAAAACTCTGCTAATTCTGAATTGTTCAAACAGGATACAGCAGCTTGTTCCAAGAATGCCTGAGTGTAGCAATAAAGATGAGGCACTTGCACAAGCAAAGATAGCACAACCACCCTCTGCTTTTTGGGGTGTGGCTTGTTTTGTTTTGTTTGGGTTTTTTTTGTTTGTTTTGTTTTCTTTTCTTTTGGGGTGGTTTAGGTTTTGTCAAGCTATTCTTCATACTATTCAAAATCCACACTATGCGTCATACTAGATTACATTCCCTGTACATTGTATTAAATTACCTCACCTATGTTTGAGATTTACAACTGGGGAAGCACATAGTCACTAGTATTAAATAAAATGCACTTGATCCTATCCAGATGAAATGCTGGGGTTTGAACCCAGAGCCCCCAAATTAAGGGTGACATATGGGTGATTCCCACAGCCCTTCATACAGAGGTGGTGAGTTTGCCTTATAGCTTCCCCTCAGGGTGTGGCTGGCCCTGCAGGGAGA
>NW_008594077.1:70052-78344 GCF_000691845.1 Merops nubicus | reverse complement strand
GACCTTTGTGAACGTGGGTCGATTGGGTGAGAGTTGCCATGTGGGCACCTTTCTCTTATGTGTTTAACTTGCTGGTCTGGCTGTTTCCCATGCCAACTACGGGCAACCTCGGGTCTCTGTTTGTACCACCTGTTGTGGGCCGAGTCATGTCATTTGTGGGATCGTTGGGGGTGGCGTCAATCATGTATGAGCTGGTTGACCTGTTTGTACCCCCGGCGGTCATTCATAGAGTAACATTTCTGTCTACAATACAGTCTGCATAATAGTTCATCTCCCTGCTGGTGTTATCATTTTTGTTGGGCCTGGTCATTGGCAAAACACCAGATCATGTTTGCTCTTTCAGATCTGAATTTCATGTAATCTCCAAAAAATAAAATAGATTAAACGTATTAAGACAAGTTGCTGTGCAGAGTGCCAAGATTTTAGAAGAATTTGTTTGCATTGAGATACAAGGACAATATGCTCCATCAAAACACGAAAACAAAATTTCTTCTTAGATGCCTTTAGACTCTTCTCAGTCACAGACATTCACATATAAAATAACTCAGCTTTTTCATGCGAGCATGTCACTGTGTCCCGATGACACAGTTATAATCTGCTCTCAAGAATGCTACAATCAGACTTTATGTCTCTTATTTCAACAAAATCTTCCTAGCTCAAGACCAGGAACATTTTATGATATTATATCATTCTTGTAATAAATTATATCCATTAATATTCAGTTAAAATGTGCCCAGAATATCTGCTTCACACTTACAAAGAGCTTGCTTGTGTTTACAGCTGTGATAAACTAATCAAACTTTCCAAAGCACTGGAGAATTAAAAAAAAAAATAAAAAATTACATTGCATTATATTTAGCAGCTACTGAGGGCTGTCAGAATTTTTCACTTGACTAGGCAATAATGTCTACTGTTGAAAAAACTGCATCTTTACTGCTGTTGTCAGAAAATACTTATTATTAACACTAAACATGTTTTTCCAGTGCAGACCTATTACACTGAAAAATACTGGACATATTTCTTTTCTGTGTGGAGCTCAACCTAATAACCACACTGCAACAGGAGGCCTGCGCAGCTGTGTCAACTCTTGTACCTGAAATATAATGACTAGATGGTTTTTTGTGTGTTCTTTTCAAATCTTACCTTAAGTTTAGCTAGGAGGAATTCATGGTTTTGCAGTAGTTTTTTAGTCTCCTCTTGATTGCTGCCAATTTCTAATAAATTTGGTGTTGATTCAGCCAGCTGAAGCTTCATCGATTTTCCACACTGCAAGAAATAAACAATTACAGTCTTCAGAAAACACAAAGTTTCCTTCATTTATTTACTCACATATACTCTAAGGTCACAGGTACTTTTGATGGTCATAGGAGCACAGGGCCCCATAAATGTGTTCAGTTGCAGAAAGAAGACAGAGAACACAATACAGACATCAGTTAAAACAGGTATCAAAATCCCAGACCCTGGTCTTATCCAATAGCTACTGCAGTTTTTGTTTTGCCTGTGAAGAGTAAGATTATCACAGTATGGCAAAAAGTTTTCTCCAGCTCATCTGTCTCCCCTTTCAGCTCAAGAGTGCATAGCTAAGGAAAATTGGGGGGATGTAGTACAGATATATTACAGCAGATGCAAAAATAATAACTTCAAATCTTATTTCTACCACAAAGATCCAACGTACATGTGCACTGAAAACATATAGAGGTTGCACAGCTAGCAGAAGGGAACCTTAGTCTGTGGAACAGGGACCCAAACAGCAATCTCCCATTGTGTCCTGGAGGATACACAAAGAAAGGAAGCTTGACACCAACCCAAAACATGGCTAATTCTTTCCTCACTGTGCTGCAGAACTGTTATAGTCTGAGAAGTATAATCAGAGGACAGTCACAAGGAAGAAATTATATCACTAGAAATTATAACACTATATCCCACAGAACACAGGAAAAAACTGTCATCACCCTAAACCTAAGTCTCCTTGAAACAGAAATTACTACCCTGTGGCAGCAGACAGTCTCCCAGGAAAGGCGGTAACTGATAGGAGAGAACCTTCCCACTGGCACAGCTGAGGTAACCCTTGTCCTGAACAATCACTTTAATTCAGTGACAGCCCGACTCATTATCACCTTATTCTGCATTACAGACAAATTCTAGTGGCTGAGGCTGGAATGTTTTCCAAGTTGCCTGGAGAATGAAGAATGAAACTGCCAATAAATTCCAGGTGGGATTCAGTACCTAGGCATCCCACTTTACTCCCCACACCAAATTTTGTGCAAGCGGTAGGTATATATTCCAGCTCACAGAACAGACCTTTCGGTGCTTGTAAGCACAATTATATACACACAAAGGCTTCTACTAAAACACAAGGGAATACAAATTCACAGCTTTCAAAAATAGTGACTCATCATCAGGTTCAGGTATGGGTTTTTTCCCCCAGTAAATATTTCAAGAGAAGACACATGATCTGCATTTATGGAATTGGTAGACTGTTTATTAGGTAAAATTATTGCTGAGTATAGTTTAAAAATAAATCTTGAGGAGTCAACTACAATTAAGGTAACACCATGCTTATTAACACATTTTCAGTCCACTGCATTTATCTCTTTTTAGACAGAAGGAGTTCCTTACTTCTAAGAACCCATGTATTCGGCCAAATTATTTATCCTACTAAAAACAAATAAACCACAAACACCACAAAGAGAAACTGCAAACATAAACAAGTGTTAACTTCCAAGGAAGCTTTATTAGATAATAGCTGATTAAATGACCTTTCCTTATCATTTTTTGCTACCTAATAATATGCACATCATGCAACATTTAAAAGTAGTAATCACTGAGTAGCAGAAAGCCAAGAACAAAGACGCTATTTGTGGCTGCCTTACCTTAAGTACAGCTATAACAATACTGGCTTCCCCAGCCTGAACAGCAACTGAACTGACTGTTGTTGTAGAAAGCTTCTGCTCCAAACTGGCTTCATGAGACATGGCGTTTCAAAATGGGACTTCTTGCATTAAAGCAGACTTAAAACACTCTTGCAAGGTCCTCTGTTCATTTCAGAAAGCAACAGAGTTGCTTGGTTTCATTCAGAGAAACAGCTCAACTAACACTGATTAGTCTGCCAAAGGGAAAGAACAGGAGGTTAAAAATAGACAACTCCATTGAGTTTATCATTCTCAAGGGAGATTTGACACACCCCTAGTTTGGAAGTATTAAGCTGTCCGTACTTTTTTGTTACCATCTGAAGTGTGAAGGGCTTCTTTCATGAACATGACCTGACACTGGCTAACCAAAGGAAAAGGTTCTCAAATTAAAACAGCTAGAAAAAAATTGTACTGTATAGGCATACCAATGTTTTGAGGTTTCAAAACATGCAACTATACAATATACATTTTCACATTCTACAAGTAAAATACTTTCTCATTTACTAGTTACTGAATATAGTTACTCGACATAATTCTTCTACTGAGTCAAAGTATTTAAACAGGATGAACATGTGTATGTAAGTCAGATGCTGACTCAAAACAGACAGGGGATTTTTAATCCAACACTATTTAAAAGTCTAGTGGCCATGACAACCAGAGAAGGATATTAAGTGCTTTGTGTGAATTCTTAAGGAGTGTTTATTCCTGGCTAAAATGAATAAATTTTACCTGCTTTCCAATTAAATCATAAGTTGTCTCTATAGTCTTTTTTCTGTTCTCAATGAGCCTGAGGAATACCTTTCTAAAAATTGCTTAAACTCCACTGAAGATTTTTACTCAGCACAGGGAAATTCAAATAGACACATTTAAATCACAGTATTGGTTTGACATATTAATTCTGTTGCCAGAAGCCCAGAGCACGCCACAAGAAGCTTGCAGTACAAGGCAGCAGCTGCTAGGTTTCCTTCCATAGAACAGCTGAGAAAGTGAAACTAGTGTTTGGGTTTGCAGGTCACTCTGGAAACACAGTTCCACCCAAGGAACTATATGCGTAACTCTCCTCCAAGCATTGGCTATCTTGATTTGTTTAAAAATATGGAACATTTAGATACATTTTTGTATAAACTAGACTGCTAACTGCAAACTAGAACTGACACACCTGCAATGAAATCAACATCTGGAAGTAAATTCTAAAATATTTTTGACTGAAAGAAACTGAGAGTAGTTTCAGAGAATTTGAACAGATGTGTCAAGGTCTGAGAGTTTTTGGTTTTGTTCATTCCTCCCCCTCCCCAGCTACTGGCAGATTATAGTCTTAATCTTATAATCTGATAGCCACTGTCAAACCATTTGTTTCAATGAGGTATCCAGAATTGCCTCGTAATTATTTGGGCTGAACAAAAAGGGTTTGGCAAATTAAAACTATTTTTCCATCCTTTGTGCCAAAACAGCACCATGAACCCTCAAACTGCCAACAGGGGAGAAAATATCACATAGTTTTCCAAAACTCCTTGTAACACCTGTGAGAGGCTCATGGACTCCTGCCACTGAAACATTATATAGCTATTCATGACACTCATGTGGATATTCATGTAATAGATAGGGCAGAACAAAACATTTGAAATTTAACAGCCACACAAAAACTGGAGCGTTGATGTCATTAAGAAAACCTTAAAACTGAAACAAGAGAACCTTATGTCAGTTTGAATAGATTTATTGGACAAAGTTTGCCAAACACTCAAGTTTTCGGAAAATATCCCAGAAGACAAGTGACTGGATTTTTCACCTTACAAGCAGGACTGAGAACAAACAGGACTTGACTGCTAGAAAAACTGTTTAGAAAAAAAAAACACCCTGACTGCTTCTTAGTCTTATGAAAGGAATTATAAACCATTTTTGGTACTATGTCAACGTGTGTCCTTGAGTTTTTGTTCTCTCAGAGGCTCTTTTTAAATGTACTTTTTCATGGCACAAATTGGGCCAATCCATCATCTCACTAGGACAGACAGACATAAGAGCTCTTTTTCACTCCAGTTAAATGAAGAATCAATTTTTATAGTGCTGACAGCTGAAATAATGGGAAAACATCACATTCAAGAAGTTGATCATAAGCAAGTTTGGCAGCAGCTGAGTCAAGTGACTAAAAATGTCTGATAACAAATGCATGGATATTGTATTTATTTGGCTTATGCTAGATATACAAGAGAGTAAATGGTTACATCGGAGTAGCAGGCAGAGAACAGGTAGCAGGGAATCACAAAAAAATCTTCTAGGACAACCACATGAGAAAAAGCTGATAATTTTGGCACTGCATGATGATCCATTTCAGCTGCGTCCAGGGAAACAAAATTTAACAAGCATGCCTTTCTTAGTTTTGTTTACTTGCCTATCTGTCATCTGTTCCTTTGTCTGAAACAAACAAAATCCTGCTAGAAGCCAGAAACAGGCAGGCAATCTGTGTCAGCAGAGAGATATTTTCCCTTTGCTACTGCTGTGTGAAAGGCAAGAGTAAGAATTACCAGAGGAAACTAGTATTCACCAGCTGTCTATGAGAAACAACGAAACTCAACAACAAAACAAAGGAAACAATCTCAGGAAAACAGAAAAAATATCAAGTCTCTCTAGTGTAGATAATGTTAGCTACTCTTTAACAACTGTATGTAAATGGATTTGAGAGGTAAATGTGATAAAACTCACTTCATTTGCATCATAGAGTATGTCTTACCAGCAGCTTTTACTCAAGTATGGCAAAGGAAGTGCACTAATCACAGTTTTGAGAGTTAAGAATAGAAACAGGGCCCATCTTTCTTAGAAAGAAGTTGTTTTTTCGTCAGAGCTTTGAAGTTGCCCGTGGACTATGAAAATTCCTCTGGGAGACAAAGTTGACTCCCTGCAGCCTCAAAGATGACATCTTTCACTTCAATTGCTTTGTAAATGTAACCCATCTCATTTTCTTTCCTTGTCTCATGGCTGGAAGAACACAGCATAGGGAGGGAAGGAGAACAAGGGAAGGAAGCACCCCTCAGGCTGATGGGGCTTGTATGGCTTTGAAAAAGGTACATAAAGACCTCTCCAAGTCTGTGGTTGCTGCTTTTAGCTGGCTCCTACCAGCTTACCTTTTGAGTAGGCACCACTTTTTGGTCTCCTTGGGAATGACGGCTTGAGGGCATGGAAGCAAGCAGTCTGCAAGTTTCCCCAGGCTCATAAAAGGGAGACTGCAGCCATGGAGGTCACATAAAAGGATGAGGGCTGAGCAGCAGAACAGGTATTTCTCTTGAAAGAGGATCCTCTTTACACTGTCTGAGCAAATTTCTAGGATGACAAACTGGTTGAAATCCTAACCAAGCTTTGTCACTCCTCAAAAACAAGCATGATAAAAAGCATCCCAGCAGCAGTAGCAGTCAGGGGAGGAAGACGGGGGAAAAAGAAACACCTCCACCCAGAGGGCAAAAAGTACATGAATGGCATGTGGGCAACAGTAACTTGTAATACCATCTCTTTCTTAACACTAAATGTTTCTTGCAGAGATCCACACGATGAAGGCTGACAGAAACCAGAAGGAAACTGAGGCACTTGCAGACCCTTTTACTCAGAGCCGGAGAGGCAGGATAAATGGCGGCCAGGTACAAGCTAACTTTCCAGCACGCAGAGGCAGAGCAAGGACCAGCACAAGCTCCCCAGTGCCCACCAGCAGGACTAGGAGGTTGGACTGAGGCCAGAGCTGAGGGAAATCTCCTCCCACCACCTCCAGACCAGCCGAGGGTGCAGGGCAGCCCAGCCCGGCCTCCTCCCCCCACAGCACTGAGGGGTTGCTGCTGCCAAGGCCCGGCCCCTGAGGCGGGGCGGGTGCATCATCCCCACCCCGAAAGCGAGGTTATTACTCTCTGCAAGAGAGAGGGAAGGGGCTGGCCAGGGTAAAGGGCCCTAGTTTAAATGAGATTAAATTCAGGTAGGCTGAAGCATGGGTAGAAGTCATTTCCCTGTCAGCCTGGAATCCATGGGCTTAAGAAAAGGCTGCCCTAAAATAGCCTGGAACCGTGGCGGCCCCAAAAAGGGGGTTGTGCCATCTTTGCCACCATAGAAAGAGCAGGCACACAAGTCTCAGTAAAGGCCTGGGAAATAGCTGTGATAATGTTTGATAGTTCCCAGATTCGCTGTATTTAGAAACATGCTAGTGTAATCATGGAATCATTCTTCCTGTGCATCACACTAACAAAACCCTCCATACTCTTGATCCTGCATCACCAGTTCTGAAGACATTTGATACCAGCACAAAGAAATAAAGCTACACAGAGCTTTGTCACATGAGGTACAGAAAACACCAAAAGCAAAGGTACCATGGCTCATCCCTATCACACTGGACATGTTTCTGTGAAAGAAAAAAAAAAACAACATTGCTAATTGTAAAACCAACAGTGTATCAGAGATCAAGAACCTGGCAGACAGTTTAACGTTGCTACTTCAGTGCAACGATCAGGGTAAAATCACTACTTATTTACTTCCAAGGACAACAACATTAAAAAAAAAACCCTTCATACAGTGAACAGACCTGGGAAGCAATGACAGGTGATACATTTCAGTCGACTAGTCATTAATTTTTCATGTCCTCCTCTTTCATTCCAAAGCATTCGCTTTCCCTATATCACTCTTTTAGATCCTAGAGGATTTCCACAAAGTATACATGCTATTTGTACCTACCACTTGTCAAAATGGTGCCTAAATCCCTACCGTTTATTAAATGATAGAAGAACCCACCAAATTTAACTAAGGCTTACAACCACATGTTATATCACTTCAGCCTCCACTCTTATTTTAGGAAAGCTTGTATAGCCTTTAAATTTAGAATGTCAGCTTCTAAGTGTTATATAAACAAAGACCGTTCTTTCTAGCATCTGTTATTTTAAAAATTGTTTTCCTGGTCTTTACCTGGCTTATATGCAGAGTAAAGAGGAATGCTGACACATAGGAGCTGCTTACATTTTTATTCACTAGGCATCACGCTACTTGAATTCCTGAAGAGTGTACAGTTGCCCTCCATGTTTTCAAATATACTGAAATAATAAAACAAGCTTAGCGGTAATTTGCTTATCTTATATGATTTGCCTTCTTCTCTTGTTATCTTAGCACATGACTCAGGATGAGCAGCATAGAAAACTGAGGTGTTGGAATCTCCAAAACCCCTGCAGCAAAACAAGTTTCTTGTTCTGAGAATGCATTAAAGCAGAACTTTCAGAAAGAGTCTTGTTAAATATAACACCATGCAAAAAAAAAAAAAATTTCTTTAGATTCTTTACTTAAGTTTGAGGAGGTTTCATACAATGATAAATTGGAGGACGAGGACAAAAAGCACCTTAGGGAAAGGAAGAAAGAGAGGGAAAGA
>NW_008594077.1:21407-70034 GCF_000691845.1 Merops nubicus | reverse complement strand
GATAATTGTGAAGCCATCGGCAGCTCTGATTCACAGATGTATCTCTAAGCCAACTCATTTGAACAGAAGTCTCAAAATCCAAACACATTATTTGGTATCATTTTCCTTCACAAGTTTAATTTTGTTTTGCTATCACAGCCATTAAAAAACAGACATTGGATTGATACCTTAAAGTGATAACTACAAGAAAGACTGAAAGAAAAAAGTGACTTGATGACTACTCAAGTGTAAATATAATGGCAAAATGTAAACAATGAAAATTTTAACTGTTGTATGGGGTGAAGCTATTAAGCAGAACAAAATACACAAATGTGAAGCACAAAGTGATTACACGTCATTCTCTCTCATGTCCCAGGTGAAGAAACCAGCATGTCCTCAAGTTTACAGAGGAAATGGCAGAAAGGCTACCTCCACTTCAGTCTCCTTAGGAACAGCTGGTGAGCAGACTTACCCCATCAGTACCCCCAGGGAAGCTCAACAATTGTTTCTCAATGGGTGTTGTCCAAAACAAATGCTGCACCCCTGATGAAGCTGCACTCTGACGAATATAAAAATTAAGCAGTTTTAACAGCTCACAGATGGCAGGTACATTGGTCAGCCCAATTGCAAGCTTGTCAACAGGGAGAATGGTGGCCCAGTATCTTCAACTCTGTCAGGAGAATGAAAAGGCATTAGATAGTTCATCAGTTTGTTGCTCAGGCTCCATCAGCAGCAGCAGAAAGAGAACAGTTTATTACAGAAGATTAGTATGTTCCCTCACCCATGCATGTAAGGAAAGCCAGCAGGACTTTTGTTACTAAATTCCTCGGGAGCATTTGAAATTCCTTCCTGATGTGGTGTGTCAGTGCAGCGGAGTCTGTGCTCTGCACCAAATATAGATGTGAGAGAAGCTACACTTTCCCCTGGAAAGAAAGAAGATGCAGATTGTAACCTACACATAAGTCTCAAGGCATCTGCAAGCTGTCCCACTGATAAGGTAACTACAATGACAGCTTTGCCTCATGTCACCAGTTTCTGTGTTTAACTTACATTTAAATCTTAGCTGTATTAAAAGACTGTTTCCCTTTAATTAATTAAATAATTGGGTGAGTGTCATGAGACCCCACCTGGAGTACTGTGTCCAGGTCTGGAGCCCCTAACACAGGAAGCACATGGACCTGTTACTTTAAGCAACCTGGCCTAGCAGGTGTCCCTGCCCATGGCAGGAGGGTTGGAACTAAATGATCTTTAAGGTCCCTTCCACCCAAACTGTTCTATGACTCTATGGTTCTATGATTTTTCAATATTTATCCATGAATACAGATGTCTGTATTAACTTTTGTAATATAAACAGTAGTTACAAATCACACAGACTGTTCAAAGAGACAGTTAGATCAGTGTAATCTGGTTCTTAGGACAATGTTTTAAGACTGAAACATCTCTGCTCCATTTTATCGGAAGTAATCAGCCAGCAATTATGCAAAGAGATCAGAATCAGGCATTCATTCAACAGGAGACTGATTAAGTAGACAATCATACCAACCACACCAAAACATTAAAGCCATATTGTTGGTATTGTTTGGTAGAGTTAATTTAAATAGACACCAATTTCAGAATGCTAAATTCAGAACAAGTACAGAAGTATGCTACACAGCCACACTTCTAACAGCGCATTACCTTAGACACATGATATTGTGGAGAGATTGTCCAGAAGAGAAAAATTCAGCAGGGGAGTTGAATTTTAAGTGTTAAAGAATGATGAGGCTTTTGCACTATTTTTAGAAAGTCGTTTATCAGCAGAGTTTTAAATAGCAGTGCTTTGTTTTGTTTTATAAAGTAATTCCATCTTGTATAACTCTGCTACTTGATGGTTCACGTTGCTGAGCACTGCTTTGTATATGCTGCTGATGTGTTTCCCTCTTCCAGATCACGGGACCTCAAACAGTGAGCACATACTAGGTTCTGTCTGTCCCTTTCACATTACAGACTTGTGTGACAGACTTCGAAGAGGTTAAAAGGCAGGAAGTATTGACATTTATACACATACCCCTGCTTATTTGTCTGGAACCGGGTTGTTAAACAGCTGTGTGCTCACTGCTGACACCCAGTGTAACAGGGGTGTGACTACAGGATATGAGGATACTCCTTTGCTCTTCCCAGTTTAAGCCACCCTTCACACTCTACAAAGGATAGCATGTAATAGGTCAGAATTCAAATACTGCACTCAAATTCAGGAGGTATTGCCCATCATTTAAAAAAAAAATAAAACAAAACAAAACAAACACAGAACTCTTTCAAAACAGAGTGAAGAGCAGTTAAAGTGAGCTTCAGAGCCATTGTTTGCCATCCATAGCAAAAACTCCCACTGGTGTACAACCACTAGGAACAGGCAATTTGTTCTTTGTTCTGTGCCTGGGTGCACCAACTTCATTTGCTCTGAATGTTGCTGTTTGCCCCCTAGCAGATGGTTCAGTGCAACAACAGAGGTTCAGTGGAGGTCTACACATTTGGTTCACTTGGGCACCAGGACTAGGTATCCCACCCAGTGTAGGACCTGGGCAATAGGGAGCTGCTACAGGAAGATTTCTGCCACAGCTCAGAGTCCTGAAGGAATTTATTTTAAAAGCATAGCAGCTCTGTCTAACTAGAGACAGGTCTTACTTTTCCACAACACTGCACCCAATGCTGTAATATCACCAGAAGCCTCCCTTCCCTCAGAAATATGTATAGAAAAGTCAGAGTATTTAACTGGCTATAGAAGGGAAATGCAAGGTGGTCTGCCAGCATGTCCTTGTTGGATTTGACTGCAGACTCCAGGGAAAAGGGCGCTGGATCTGCTCTGGAGGGTGCACACTCTTTTGGAGTCTCCCTCATTGTCATCGTTGGATCTGAAAGCCCACCTTGGCAGTGGGTTTCACATCCAAGAGTCTCTTCAGGTTCTTTATACAGGATACATGGCTTCAGCAAGGAGGCTTGGGCTGCGCCCGAGGTGCAATCATTACTTCAAGTCTTCAGGAACATTGCTTTCACTCCCTTGACTTCAACACAGCATTCTTTCTCTCATGCCCAAGAGCAATCATGAAAGTGGCAAACTCTTAGGAGAGCCACTGATTTGTTTTGCTGTTTGCTCCACGCAGCTTCTGGTTCTTCTGCTGCACAAATTAATGGCCAGCCTCAGGAGGAAGAGTTTCTCCTCTTGAAATTCAACAAGAGGCAGAAGATCTAGTTCTCACTCAATATAGTAGAAAAAAAAAAAAAAAAAAAAGGAAAATGGGAGAAAAGGCAATTAAAATAGGGATGATACGAAAAAGGAGGATTTCAAACAGGAGATGGAAGACAAAAGACTGGACAAGATTTTGAATGAGAAGTCTTGATGAATGATGAATGAGAACTAAGAGTTGCAAGAATAATTAGGGGCTGACAATCAACAGTAAGTGCACTTGCCAAGTGGCATTTAGCCCTTGGTAGCAAGAGAACTATGTCGTTGTATTGAAAGAGCTCTGCACTGTTCAAGATCTTGCTACTGATATATTTGTATTAGGTATAAGCTGAAAGAGCTTATGGGAAAGTTGCACACATATTGGACAAGAATCTAACATCATATTGTCTTGGATCAATTCAAATCACATTTGGATCTGAGCTTCCACACGAAGATTTATTCTAAAGAATAAATTCTATGTCATAAAACAATGTTCTGAGAGTTTAACTAACTTGCATTGAGTAAGTACAGTTAAGAGTTCATTTTAAAACTCCAGTAGTGCTGCAAAACAAAAAACCCACACATTTACCAGAGGCCATCAGCATCAGTGCTATCACACAAATAAACCAGATGCTCAAACGTGTCTTTTCCAAGAGCTGTCTCTCTCACAGAGCATCCAGTAAGATATCCAGGATCCTTTTGTCAGGACAAAAGTTTTCTTGTATGGAATGTGGACTAACTTATTTTTCCAATTTCTCAAACTAGCCTCTTCAAAAGTATCAGTCCTCTAGTGAACTCTGTAGTCACCTGCTTTGATTAAGGAACCCCATTGTCTAATCACCTGAAATTTCACACTTGAAAACAGGTTTGCCCAGGACAATAATCACCATATTTGTTTGAAAAAGGGTACAAACTGAAGTTTAACTACACAATGGTTACAAGATTTTCTGGTATAATGTCCTGTGATCTTCCTCAGAGTGTGGAGACAAAAGGCAGGCAAGCACTAGAGTTGAAATTTGCAGTCAGACAAAGCTGCACTGGAGATGAGGGGAGGAAGGAAATATCAAATCAAGCAGAACTGGAAACTTACTACATTTTTGAAATTGCACAGAGGTTCTCATTTTGTTTTTAATCTTGACACAATTTCAGTAACAGAATGCTTGAGGCAGAATCTTTCAAGACACGTTCTCAGACAACACATTAATTTTCCTGAATATTATGGCCTGAGAACAGTACTGTGTCCTCTAAGTTGCTTTGTCTCACTGTGTTAACATTTCTTCTGTTTGCATGGTATTTGATGAACTGTCTTCAAAGGATGAGTTGGGTCTTCCCAAACTTCCTTACAGTCCACCTATTGACACCACGTGATTTTCATAAATTTACTATGAAACTATTTAACTCTTACAATCCATCAAATGGTTTTGTTGCACTTCCTTGCTTTTCTCTCCTTTCTTTTTAGCTGATTACAACGCTTCAGGTCTCACTACTATATATAGGAAAAAACTCTATCACCTCCATGTTCAAAGATGAAAATTATTTGAACTGTCCTTTTTATATCCCCTGTATGTGTGTGTGATTTCCATGACTATATCGTCTCACCCACTTCTAAATATTAATGAAGTTTCTTTCCTAGCAACCCCATGGAGCAGGGAACGCAGCTGTCATCCCCTCCACACAGACAGACAGACAGACAGACAGACACTGGCAGTAGCAGCCATTTCATCTTGGAAGTAAATTCTTCTTTGGAAATAAAGGAACTCTTTTAAAATGTTTGTTGGATCCCTTGTAAAGTCTTTGACAAAATTGTTAGTGGAGAAGACAGTTTAGTGGCACATATGTGGATGTATGTCTGATAAAGTCCTGAGGACAAAGCAATACCTGGAGAAGATGTAACAGCTAAAAGTGAATAGCAAAAATAACTCAAATAGTTTCCATTTCTGTCGTCTGCAGGAGCAAACACCCTGGCTTTTCCATGAATGACTGGTGCTGCAGAGGTAATGCACCATGAAATGGTGCCTGCAAGTGACAGCTACCTAACAAATTGGCCACATACAATGGGCAGAAATAAAAACCTCACAGGGCTCATTGAGCATGTGGCTTGCTGCAGCCTTTCAATGAATGCTGTTTCAAGCAAAGCATTAATAAAAACTCTGGCTACAGCTGACCAAATTACTGTGTTTTTTTGGATACATTTGTCTTGGAGAGGAGGAAGGCCACGTTCTGAGAGGCAGCGAGTGATATAAACCAGACAGTGGGGCATCATGTTCACATCATCACTACAGATACCTGGAGTAGCAGTCAAACGTGTCAAATACATTGTACAATCTTCACCCTGCTGAGGCCAGCTTGCAGTTATCTATCATCCAATAGAGGCATGCAGAGCTGCATACAAGGCTTCAGAGAGAACTGTTTGCATTTAGTACCAGTTTAGAATATGGCTTGTTCCCAGGTCTCTAAAAGTCAGACTCACGTCACACAGTCGTATTAAATATCAAGTAACCATGCTGTATACTTGCCTGTGTAAAGGGTTAAGACACCATGAAAACTCTTTCCTAGTAGTCTAAAAACCTTAAGAGAAAAATGGAATGCTAAGACATTTATCACTTGGCCAAGACTTTAAAAAAAAAAAGAAATAAAAAATTCATCCTGGCATAGTATTTGAAAGACATGTCCTACTGGAGCTCTCCAACCCACTGGAACTCTGCACCCTCTGATCCTGTGAGGCATGGGATCATGAGCAATCCAGGCATGCCTGAAAAGTCAGCAATGACAGTGGGAATGTGCTGTCACCTACCCAGCGTGTCCGACTCTGGCTGAGAAAATGAACATGGGAAGCAGAAACCCCCACGGTGAGATGGCAATCCATACATCGCAAACCAAATGTAACACAGTGAACCCTGTCTGAAAATTATATCATTGGAATGAACTCATTGACTGCTTCTGCCAAAATGGAGAAAAATAACAAAAAAATCAAGGGTTTTGAGAGGTATTTGTTCATGCTTTGTTCTGATATAAAACATCTCAAGTAACAGGTCTTCCATCAGTTCCTTCGAGAAGCAGTTCCTACAGCTAAGATAAGCTTCACTCTCCATTTTATTTCTGTAATTTATAGATGATTAGAATTAACGTCTGGTGTAAGATCTATGAAAGTGATCAATAAATTTTTAAGGCCCAATCTATAAGCATAGTGTGTGGGATCATTTATATCCATTCAAATAGAGCCAGCGATCTCAGGACTTCACAAAAGTCTCAAGGCTCTTCTACCTTCAGCTGACAGCCTTATTCTACGTGCAATACGGATCTACAAAGAACTGCCCATCCTACTGTGCACATTCTATGATCCACATGCAACCTCCTTTTCACTAATTTTTTATCAAATTAATGTATGTATGTGTTGCTTTCTGACAGTGACAGTGTTGTAGCAGAGTAGGAAGAACATGACTGGGATATGTAATGTCAAGATCCTCAGAAGAGCTAAATGTATTTATACAATCATAAGTAGAAACCATATTTCAGTTGGCTGTGCAAGGCCAAGATACAGGTCGTTTTGGTCACGTATTGGGTTTACTTGGACATCTTAAGCACAGATACTTGAGAGAAATAAATCAACAGGATATTTTACATAACATATAGTATTCCTCCCATTTATATAGAAATGCAAAGTCCATTAGAGGTTTCCCAACAGAAACTTGTGTCAGTGGTGTCTCATAGTAATCTATGGCTAGCTGTTTGTGGAACAGCCAAAAGGCTTGCTAATATGCAAAACACATTTGAAACTAACCATAATTAATACCTTTAAATTATTTTAAGCTTTTAAGCATCATTACTTTTAAGCACACTTAGTGTTCTAGTTACCTGGGCACAAAAGTAATTTTTCCTGTAGCATTAGGTAGTCACAACACCTTTGACATTTCAAGGCTGTTATTAAGCTACCAACAAAACAGCACCATCATTTAAAAACCTGTGTTTTATCTGCAATAAAAATCATGTGTTGCCATTTTTGTTCATTACTTAACTATTCACACACCTCTTGTTAACGTTTCCACTTACCCTTCTCCTGAGGTATTACAAAATTATAAGCTTAAGTTAATTAAAGTTTCCTTTGCTTTTCCTTGTGTTTCAGCTCAAAACATCAGTCTAACTCTTTGTTCTTCAGCTTATAAGCCATAAATGTTATTAGTATCTGGAAAACTATTTGAACTTTTCCAGCTGAAGTAAAATTAAAAAGTTGGTGTTTTCATCTTGCTTTTTAATGTTTTCCAACTTATTTCCTTAGCATATCTGAAATCTTAAGACAGTCTATTTTTTTTCTCCTCTCCATTCAAGAGGAATTTACGTCTTGATTCAGCCTTCCTCTTGTCTCTATATTTCCTCAGCCTTTGCTGTAATAGAGACCAATGTTATCTAAAATCAACTGTGACAGGAAAAGAAAAAGCTGTTGCCTTAATTTTCATTGCTATTTTAAGCTTAGGAGTATCGTTGATGCTTTACATACAATCAATACTTTTTAATATATCCTGTCTTTATATACTCTTGTATTAGTATAAAGTTTCACAATCCCACAAGCATCTATTTTTAATATCTTCGATATTTAACATGTTGCCTTCCAATCTGAACAGAATCAGAGGTGTTCTCACAAGTTTCTTTAATGATACATCTTCAACTTCCAAATTAACGTTTTCTGTGGAAAAAAAAAAAAAAAGGTCTTAAACTACCATTTGTGAGATCTGTACAAAGGGACCCATTAGAAGCTGGAAACGACACTGATTTTTATGTGCTTATTTAGTCTTGCCTGTCTTTCCACCTGGTAAATCTCCACAGAACTACTTCCAGTGAGAATCAGATCAAAAAACACCTTGAAGAACTCCTTAACTCCACATCCTTGCAAAAGGCATGCAATTAGACAAATTCTAATAGAATTCTTAATTAAGATGCAGTCATCACTGTAACAATAGGACTTTTTAAGTGAAGGCAATGTGAGATGATCGTAGGAATCAATGATTTTAAAATTCTCTGCGTACTTCTCTAGCAACTGATTTCATTTTCCCAGAAGCGACTCTGCGATAGCTGGCACTGTTACGTATTAGGAAATTGTGGAAATGTGGCACTGCAGAAAAGACTCAGTCTACTCAGATTAAAAATGACTGTGCAAGTCAGAACCAGAATATAACTCCTTGACTACCTATCTTTGTATCTTATTTCAGGGTATATCACTTGTCCACAAACCTGAAAAAGACAATAGATGTATCTCCAGAGAGATTGTGAATTAATTACCGTGTTGGAATGACTTTATGTCAATTCCAGACACCTGAACAATTTTGGGCCCTGCAGTTCACATTCAGGTGCTTTTGTGGCTATTCCATACATATGGGTTGATACCCTGTATGCTTAGACCACTTTGACTATTTTCTTTCAACTAGAACAGAAGTCTAACACAATGAAGCAATTTTGCAGTGCTGACTCCATTTTTACTGTTGGCCAGAGTCTCAAGAGATATGACGGATAGACTTCAGAAATTAGGAATCACCAAATCTTTTTCTTTTTTTTTCATCCCTGTTTTCACCTTCTGGAGCACTTTAGCTCCAGAGCTCACATAATGTGCTACTGGAGAATTTGCATCTCGAAGATTCCTTTCTTCCTCCTTCTTAGTAATCTCCTCAGACAGATTAAAATTCTTCTGCAGAAACAATTCAGGAAACTGGAGGTTAGCATAGCATCATTACATGTCATTACTGTTGTTAAAAGCCTGTGACAACCTCTTGTGGTCATGACCTACTGACTTTTTTTTTTTTTTTTTTTAACTGGATGGAAAAACCATTCCCTTATCTTTTTGTCAGCTGGCACTGATATTCTTAGGCTAGCATGATGGTGTAAGAGGTGCCATACAATCCCACTGCACACATAACCCTTCTCCACCCACTGCTGTACCTCCAAAGTAACTATTTGAACTCTTAGTCAGGCACACAAGCTATACAGTTCTCCATGGTACAAACTTGTTTTTTTTCCAATAAAAAATTAACCCTACTAGTCCTACTAAACACAATGCAAAGTTAAGTAGTAAACAAAATCAAACATTGTTATGGAAACTAATACAAATGCCCATGCACCTTTCACAATCAGAAGAGCGTATATGTATAAGCATTTTATACGACTGCCAGTCTATCCAACTGATGTCCTACTAGAAATGGATGACACTTAATGAGTTGATCACCTTTCCAGTTCTGCTCACTGTCACAAAACACATGCTCAGGATTACGTTATCAAAATAGAGTACAAAATATTTACCATATTTAGAAACTTTTTCAAATGCATCCAAACTTGGCTAACAGGAACCTAAGAGATTCTTGTTCGTTTCATTACCATGGAACACAGATGACTTCAATTCCAAGTCATTAGTCACAATGTACATAGCAGTATAGTAACTACAATTCCAATAGTAACCCCAAATATATATTTGCATCCTTTGGTGCTCTGTTGTTTGAATCATTTTTGCTACCAAAGTGAAGAGCAAGAGCCACAGGTAGAGCCGCCACTGCTTGCACAGACAAGTAACACCAGATTACTTGAGCACGGCTCTGGCTTTTAGCACATCTCTGTAATCTCATTGACTTTTTATGCTATTAAGTGTTGTACATCTCTGATGGTTCAGTAGCAAGTACAGTCACAGACAGTAGATTGACTCAGAGAAGACCAGCACAAAAATCTGTTACATTCAAGAGTATTCTTAACAGATGGTGTTTATTCCACTCTTACTCAGTAAGACAGCAAGTCTGAGAATGACCTAGAGAACTACTTCCCATAATTCCTGAAACACAGAAAACAAGCAAATCACAAAGTGCTGGAAAATAAATATCACCTTACCAGCCACTTGACTTCCCTATAGGCCAGGAATTCCGCAGAGGAAAGGGGAGGGGGAGAGGGGGAGCTGGCATAGGGCAGTGGATTATATCTGAGACTCCATTAGAGACAATAGGGTGAAAGTCAGAATCCACTTGCCTCTAGGAATGCGCAACAACAGATAGGACAGTCTCAAGACTGGACTTGATAACACTGAGCCAAAATGAACATCGGGGTTATTAGGGTGAATGGTCACCAGCTCCAATTTGTGCGTGCAGCTGTCACATGAATGAGTTAGGGAGCTTCTGACACTGCTCTAGTTTTGCATCTGTTACTGAGCCCCTAAACAGAATAAAAATAGAATAAAAAGTAAAATAAAACCCTGCAAATAATGTTAAGAGTTTGTAACATGCTTATAGCAAATTATTTTACTGGGATTATATACTGTAGACCATTGTTTTATGTAAATAGATCCAATTTACTAACAAATCCTGCAGAACTGCTTGTTAATGACCATAATCTTAATTTACTTTTGTGTTTGTTTCACATTAAATAGATGTAGATTTTTTCATGTTTGGGCTGTTTCTAAATACATTTCTATATTAGCCACAGTAAGAGCATCTTTCTCAAATGGAATTAAACAACTAAAATGCATTTTAAAACATTACATTAAAAAAGTCGCTTTATAAATAAGGTCTGTGAAATCTCAGTTGGTTTTAAACTAGTATTAATGTAGTATTTTGCTATTGCATTAAATGTATCAAAAAATAATTGGATTTCCTCTGACGAGATGCCCTGAGAGGAAAGACACCTTTATCACTGAAGTTAGAGAAAAGCCATTAATTTTGAATTATTATTTGTAATAGAGAAATTGCACATCATTTTCCTCAGGAGAAAATGTGAAAAAACTGAGACAAACAAGAAAATATAATATTTGAATGACAGATCTATCATGAAAACCTGGAGAGTAATAACAGCGCCTGCAGGAAGAGAGCACTATCTTTACTGTGAGCAAAATACAGTGTGATAAACAATGAGGTACTCAGACCAACGGTTGTTTCACACAGAGTATTCTAGTATGATCAGATACCACACAATCTTTCAGTAAATATAATATTGAATTTATCCAGATTAAAACCTGAAAAGTACAAAGTTAAGCAAATTATGCATACAGCTGATTTTGTTTCAGTCTAATTCCCTTCTCTTAATAAATTTAATTTTATTACTAATCTTATGGTTTTAAGTTCTTTATGAACTTCATGTGAATCATTTTTCATTTGATGAAAACCTTCAATCTCAAAGGTACTACCAGGGATATTCATGATATTAAAGATTCTCTATTCAAAGGTAAACAAGACTTAGAAATAAAGCACAAGAGATGTTGTGTACCAGTCTTACATGGGAACAAAACTATTACTAAGATAACAATGACTTATGCACATACCATCTTACTTTTGTGTAAGTACTGTTATAAGGAAAAAAAAAAAAAAAAACAGACTCCTGCTGCAATTAATAATAGTTCAAGAGTAGTTCTCCTTACAGCTACAGTGTGTTAAAGAGTATTTCGTACAAAAAAAATTACACAGACTTCGTAAATAAACTGGAAGGGAGTGATGATTTTCACTACCATTTATCACAAATACTGCACAAATGACATTTGGGGATACGGACCAGAACAAATTTATATTTGATTTTAAAAAGATGGTTTTTATTAAGCACAAACAGCTTTTAATACATTATCAATACAAATAGGAAAACATCTGTTTAATGAATTTGAGATATCAAAGATTTAATGGGCAGGTTGCATACTGGCACAATAAAAATGATCTTTTTTTAAAAAGCATTTAAAATTAAAATTATAGGGTCAACACTGTCTACACTGCAGGAACGTTACCTACAGTCTAAAATTACTACATCACCTGGGCATAGGGGAAGCAAAGAACTACAATTTCATAATATGGAACTCCTAACACTTTCATTAGCACCACTCAAAGCTTACATCAGCTGTTTAATTAAGAAGCAGCTGACAGGTCAGATAAAGCTTTACAGCAAATTTCAGTGCAAAGTTTACAGTTCCTTTTTGTAAGATCATTGGAATCTATGGTTTCATAGCATGTTAAATAATTATGGCTTGATAGATGTACAGTGTTAAGATGCTGTGAACATTTACTTTGAAAAAAAGATGAGACTTATAACAGCTGTGAAATGCATTTTAATATATTATGCCAAATTCTGTAATATGCAAACATCATGCTGGATTACAAACTGAAGTCCTATTATGAATTCATAGACATGGGTCAGTATTAGCTCTCTGGGGTAGTTGCTTCCGGTTGTCTCAGTTGCTGCTTTTTCAGGCTAACTAGCTTCATTTTCTCTCTAATGTGTTCTGCTGCAGAAGCCATGTCACTTGGACTCCCAAAGTACTGCTCAGACCTAAAAAAATAAAATTAAAAAATTTTAAAAAATTCTTCAAGCCCCAGAAAACATTGTCAGTCAAAGTAAACCACCACATGAATAGCACTAGAAAACACAAAGCTGATAAGAAAGAACAGGCACTTTTCCCTCCTGAAATTTAAAACCTACCTTTAAAAAGCTTCAGGGACTCAGTGATGAGACTTGATAGCACATCTTAATGAAATTACTACAAACACTAAATGACCTCAACAGCAGAGCACTGTTCTGCAAGTGCAACTAGATACTTCCTACCACTACTTTTTACCTCTCTTCTCTGGATACCCCCAAGTCAGTCTGGCAGTTTTGAGTACTATGACAATCCAGGAAATCTGTCTATAAATGAATTCTGAGGCTATACAATCACTCCATTATTGAAGGACTCTTTCAGTAATGCTCTGTGAAGTCAGCTACATGCTGTCGAACCCCACCATTTATCTCTCAAACTGAAAAGAACACATGGCTGTCTAAGTTATTTCTCCCATTCAAATACAACAAAAGAACAGCTGAAATGTTAAGGAAATGACTAACCAAGCTGTCAGCAAAAGGAGGATTTGAACAGAATACATGTTACAGCAGAAGAACAGGTATCAAATCTAATTACTAAGCAGAAAGGTTGAAGACTTCGGAAACAGTGGTAGGACACAGAACTTCGGACAGAGTAGGGGGACAAGAAAGATATTTCATGCCAGAGTAGACAAGCTTGACTAGGAAACTCCACAGGCAGACTGCACAACTGAACATGGGATCACAGTGTGGGCAGATGTTTTTCCTGATGCAAATTAGAAGCCACAGGCAGGGCAGGGAACAGTTACCTGGACTTCCAAGAAGATACTGACAGAAATCTGAAGTGGTAGAAGGGCTAACAAAGATGTCTCCAAGCATCTTATGACATTTTGTTGTTCCTACATTTCTTAAACTATTCCTAGTAATCTCTGAAACCTTTTGCAAAATGTTTGTTAAATGCTTCAAAATTAGAATGCCTAGGTATAAATGAACAGGGTTTCCTGGGATTTAGGACAGCTAAGACCCCAGTTTTGAGAAGATAAGACATACAGAACTTGACTGAAATGCCAGAGTGGTCAGAAATAATGCTCAGGATTCAGTCAGCCTAAAATACAGGTGTATATATACCTATAGCTATAGGAACATTGCATTAGGACTCAAATCTTTAAGTGTGGCAAGCATCTTCCTTCACAGGGAGCTTTCCCAGGTTGTAATGTTTGTTTTAATAGTGTATCTGCAAGTAATATCCACTTTAAGAATAAGTAGGAGTTACTACTTCTACCAGGTTACTAAAATCTGCTATACAAAAGTTATACCACAATATTTCAACAAACATAATACACTTCTTGTCTGTCTGTGTGGGTTTTTTTTGTGTGTGTGTGTGTGTTGTGTTTTGGTTTTATTTTGTTTACTTTTTCCCTCCTCCTCACAGCCATAAAATCCTCCACTATTTTCAAATACACACCAAAAAGGTGGTAAAAATCATCACTAGTTCAGGCCTGAGTGCACCTTCACGGGTAGCAATCCTTACTGAACAAAACTAAACCACATAGGGAATATGATATTTTACAAGTACGATGACAGGAAATTGATTTTCATGACCAGCTGCTGTTAACTGTATTTTTCAGATCAACTTCAGGTAACTCCTAATGCAGTTGCCCAATAACATTTCATAAGGTTTCAGCCCCTAATTCAAAATACTGATTTCAGATCTCATTCCCTGCGGTGAGGGACCCAACGCACCCAGAGACCAGTTCCAAGGCTTGGATATACTCGGGTAGGAGAAATTAACCACAAGCTCAGCATCACAATGGAGAAGTGTATTTTACTGAATACAGAGAACTGAGTTTTAATATGGCTGAGATTCTGAATTCAATTTGCTTTTGTAGCTCAAGACCCATTTTAAATTAATATGAATAGCTCATAAGGGACAGTGTTTTATTTACTGACTAAATAAAAGAATTTATCTTCAATGCACTCGCTTAGGACTTCAGCAAGAACCACGAATAAGTTAATCAAAATACAATGATTCTAATCTGGTACCTTTCTTCAGGAAGAAAAGATTCTAATGGGTCATTCTTCTGTTACTTCTACATACTTTGCTGGTGTAAAGACTAAATAAATCTAATAATTATTGAGTGTGAAGAAGTCACTACTTTGAAAAAGTGGGCATGTTGTCTTTAGAAAGTTTGAAACTGGACCCACCTGCTTTCTATGAAAAGATAGGAAAGACTTTTAAATAAGTATTAGTGCACTACCTTTTTGATTTCAGCAATAAATGTTCAAGATTCTTCTGCATAGGAGACCATCATGAGACTTTACCAAAAGCATATTCAGAAAGAACTAGAAAAACATTTTGCATACCCATCAGGATAAACTACAGGCACTGTTAGTCTGTCCAACAGTGATTTCCCAACTGCTTCAATTTCATCAAACTGCTCCATTTCATTAAAAGTTTCTGGCTGCTCTGGACATTCCTGCAAAATCTGTTAAAAAGAAAAAAAAGGAAATACAGAATAAAGTACAGAAAGGATAGTATGTAGGTTTTAAGTGATTAACTGGCAGAGCAAATGCTCTTTCAGCGTCTTCACTGCCACATTTATGACATCAACTGAAATATTAATTAAATTCAAGAAAGGAAAATATTGATTACACTACACTGAGAACATAGTTCAGGGCTACCTCTGTTTTGTACTAGAATGTTTTACACTACTTCTAAGAGGGAACAAAAAAAGTGAAAAATAGTTTTGCTGACAATATTCAAGCAACAAATATAAAATGCATAAAAATAGCAGCCTGGATCATTAAACATACAGGACAGATAAAATGGAAGAAACGTGGATAACAAAGAGCCCCTTACAAGTTGTTTCAAAACGAAAATCCGTATCTGGCACAAAGGAGGTGGGATTAAAAGAGTCAGAACACACATGTTTGCAGACAGGACTGGGACACAATACTCATGATTACTCTGTATTTTCTTCCACTTCCCCCTCTGCCACTTCTTTTTTTGCAAAGCAGCACAGATATTAACAGTGCATTTTCCTCACCAGCTCACTGACATGTCACAATAGGGCTAGAAGAATTTTTTTGAACAAAAGCATTATTTTTTTCAGTTATCCATTTATATTTTTTAACTTATGATTGACTAAAAACACAGCAGTTAACTAATGCAATAATGGAAGAATGCTCATAATACAGACATAGAGTAAACTCTTTTATGGATTTATGAACCACTGAATTCTTATTTGGTATCAGGTAAAACTGTTTTCAGTCATCCATGGTAGCACAGATAATGTATTTCTGCTTTTGTGAACCTCCATCAACTTCCAGTGGCTACAAATTCAAAGTATCTTCCATTAATATAAACAAGAAACGGATAAATGCCAGGAGCATATGAATCAGCTTCACACCCGTTCTCTCCTTCAACAGCTGAATGAATTTATTTTCTTTTACCATCTGCAAGGTTGGCTGCCTCAGTTATATGTAATTTTATTGTCAGTAGCAGAAATACACACTCTAAACTGCTTTTCTAAAATGCATCACTTCACAGAAAGAATGGTTCCTGGATAAAAAGGCCCTACACCTCCTGATCTACATTAAAGACATTGTCTTGAATTGGGCATTTGATAACCCTCATCATTCCTGCCCTTCAAGAAGCTGTTACTGAATTGTGGCTGTTCCTTACAACATTGTTTTTGACGGCTCATCCTCCAACTTGGCACAGTGGCGAGACACTTGCTTATAGGATTTTTGAAAACCATACCAAGGTAGAGGTGTGTTCTGAAGAAAGCACATTCAAAATCCTCCAAGTGCAAAATATAACATGCAGCAACACAGCACGCATGGAAACTGAACTGCTGAGAGCTGTATTCATTTCCACACTTTGTGGGAAGGGTATCACATTCAAAACGCACACAGCTTGAAAAGGCAACACTCCTTTTAACTCTCTAAAGATCTTAAACGACCCCATAGCTTTGTATTATGCTTTGCACAAAATCACAAATCAAGCAGTGTTCCTTGAATTTAAGAATTACAGTCTAAAACACACAATGAAATGCTTTATGATCAACATCAGTGCCCTTTTGAAGAGTTAAAAAAAAAACCAAAACCTAAACAACCCACATTCTTCCCTGTCCCAACTTAATGTACCTGAACTTCAGGGCTGCTGTTCCCCTTTTTGTTAAGCAGGCCCTGCACCAATATAGGTATAAGCAATAACTGAGGTTAAGTATTGAAATTAACAATTAGAAAAATAAGCTTAAATTCTTCTGCCTTTTTTTTTTTTTTTTTAATATTTCGAAAGAGAACAAAAAACACACTGACAACTTTATATTTCTCACATTATTTGCTTAAATTCAACACAAATATTTTTTTTCTTAAAAACACAACACTCACCTTTTCAGCACTGGAATGAAATGCAGCAGCTGTTTCCAGGCGGTGTACTCTTTCTTCAGAAGTTATTGTAAACTGTTTCCACACTCTGTTCAGCCTTGGAAGCGTGTCCCCCGAGGACCTCGAAGTGCATCGCAGGGACTGGCACAGAACAACAGTTGCCTGTAGTAACTGTCTCCCGTAGTCGTAAGTACTCTAAAAGTTGGAGAGGATGGAAAGGGAAGTACACATAAGAACTCCACATTTAGCTTAGTTGTTAATGAACATCTTAAAAGGACAGCAGGTGAGTTTATGAAGGCTCCTCAATTTACGTTCACAAAGTATATTGAACTAATCTGGTCCACTAGGAAATGCTGCTGAAGTATGAATCAAATTGTAATAACCAAACAGTTATTTTTCTCATTAAAAAGGATTTAAAAAAATAAACCTTGTTGTCTAGCATTCAGAAATGGCAAAAAAGGAGATCTTCCTGAAAATTTCAAATAGCTGCTTGGATAGGATACTTGGTATCTGCTGCCAAGATGACTCTCAGAGACTTCACTGTCATGTTTGTGGTCATTCAGCATCCAGGTGTATTTTGGCACGTGTTTGTAACAGCAAGCTGTTCTCCTGCCATCATCAGTTCTAATTCATCGCAGCAGAGTATCGGTTCCAGAGTAACAGGTGCAATTCAAAAACATCCCATCTGTTAATTGCCAAATCTGAATTAGACATTCCTCAAAGCAGTGTACAACTGAACATGGCCCAGCTTGTACACTTCCTATTCTTACACACCGACATACTGAAGATCTGCAAACAGGTGTGCAAACATGTCCTACGGCTCCAGTGAGCTTCAGCACTCCTGTACAGCAGGATTCACTAGTTGACTGATACAGTCAAGAATTAAAGCTGTCAGTTCTGTTCAACCACTAAATCTGCTGGGGTCAAAACTCCTTGTACCAACATGACCATCACACACCAACAGTCAACTCTATTTGGAAAACCAACAGAAAGATAAGCTCTGTTTCATCAAGTACAGCATAAAATAGACTGAAACCAAGCAGCTCATCCCCATTTCAGTATTTCGTTGCAGTCCTTCAAAAGTCATTATAAAGATTGTTTGAAATATATGCCTTTTAAGAAAGTCCATGTGAAGCTTGCTTCACATAGGCAATGCAAACCACAAAATGGGTAAAGCAAGGCAGTACACGGCAGCATTTCCCTTGTTGATGGAACTTCAAAATCTCAATAGGATCACCACCAATATCAGCTATCACTATTTCTTCATTCAAGCATGCAGCCAAACCATTAACACCAATGACAGCTGTTCCGTGAATGTCTATACAGGTACCAATTCTACTTGTGAGATCTTCTGAAAATGTACAATACCCATATCACTAAAAAAAAAATAATTTCACCTGTGCAACATCAACAAACTTTCGATGTTTCTCCAGTAAAACTTTTGTTTCTTGAGCATCATCTCCCAATCGGATGTGTGTCTTCAGCAAAGCGTCCAACAGTTCACTTAACCATTCTACTGCCTTAAAAGGAGAAGTTAAAAAGAATAAAAACTAGTAAATTAAATTAATTCAGAAGGGTGAAGTAACTTCAGTTACTAGCATATACTTTTGACACAGAAAAGAGTTAAGAGACATCACAAAGCAGCAGATCATGCATGTAATCACCAAATACGCTCTTTTTGGTCATTGCTATATCCTTTATTGTCACTGTACAAATTCACTAAGTAAAACTAAATTTGTAAGTGACAAAAATAATACTGTACCACTGCTAAAACCCATAAATTTAACCGGTGGACTACAAAGGCCAGAATAATGAAATTTTGTGGGCATTTCCATACCTGAGCAGCATCCTCTTCACATTTAAATAACTGTACCATCTGAAGCATCTTCAGTCGCCGCACATCCACCATATCCTCACACCTTAAACAGCAGCACAAAAAGACTCGTGTACGGTAGAGACAAAACACAGACCTTGACAATGATGTTCTCAGCAAACAACATGAAGGTGCAAGTGTTTATGAAAATGTCATTGAAGCATTTTTGTACTGCTTAGCGTGGTCAAAATATAGTGCCCCTCATAATGATAACAAGCATGTAATTAACACAACTGAGCACTACAGCCCACTGAAATCATGATCCTCAAGACCCCCAGTAGAGCTAGAGCTATAGACTGTAATACCAGCCAGAGCTACGAGGCCTCCCAGCAGCACTGCAGGTTCTCCACCTTGTTGCACAGGTAATTTTTGCCACACAGAGGCTTACCCGGCCAAGACAGACTTTATTCTACTCAAGTCTAGGTGAAAGCTGGCTTACACCTGGCATAACTCTGAATTGTACTGTGAGCTTGTGGCAAAGTTATTTTGGTGTATAACATGAGGACTGTTTAAAAGCTGCTAGTAAATCTTTTCATTTTTCTTTTTTATCTAACTGAAGACTATAATAACTGAACCCTTATATGACGATGTTCTTTGCTATAACTTGTCAGGGAGCATTTCAAAATCCATTTCATATAAAAACTAATTCAAACTTTCTTATTTTGAATCAAGCACATTTTGCAGATCTATCTACAGTTCAATTTTTTTTAAAAAAAAAAGTCTTGAAAGTTCTTTCCACAGTGAGAACTAAGCTGATACATTTAGGAATGACCTTCCCACTTCAGTTTTAGAACCTACTAAGTAGACAGCACGAATCAGCCTCCCATCCAGTACAAATGGAATTACTAATGTCAACAACAGTTACCACTGTAAGTGCATGCAAAAGTTGGTATGCACAGCTCTGTTTTTTCAAACTGGTTGCAAACATAAGCACGTCCAAAGAACAATTTATTAGTAAGCTACATCTTGTTATATATTCTGTAGCATCATGATGTTTACAGAAAGCAAGTTTGTTGCTTTAATAATGCAGGAAAATAGTTTATGGGTTCTAAAAGTGTAACTAAACCAGCAAAATGTCTCTAGCAGTAAATATTATATATGTGTATATAAACAATGTGAAACTTTTAATATAAATTTAAAAATAAATAGAAGCCTCAAAAACATGACTATGAGATTCTACGGAGAGATAGTAGTCCTTATTATACTTTTTTGTCTCTCATCCAGGCCGAAGAACCTTGTTTAATCATTCATCATCTGGAAATGGCTTCATACCTTTGTCTGAATGTTTTATTGACTTTTGGATCCTCTAAATGACTTCCCACAATTCAATATCTGTTCTGAGAATAGGGACCAGAATCGTGTAACACTTAAAACAGAAACTGACAACAAATCTAAAAAGTGACACCATGAATTTTTACTTTTAATTTTCTATTCCTTTCCTAACAAACCTTAGCTTTTTACTTGCTTCTTACTGTGTGACCAAATATTAAAGCAATTTTTGCAAAAATTGTCCAACGTCTCTCTTTATGAGTTAACAGCTGGTTCAGAGTCCATTACTACCATATTTAAAGTTTTTTCCTTCTCTGACATGCATTTCTCTTCTCAGTAGTGAATTCTACCTGCCACTTTATTGCACACTGACACAGTCCTCTGCAGCTCTCGGCAGTTATCCCTCTAAACACAACTGCTTCTCAAGTTAATAGGATTCAGAGGACATACGCAATACCTTCTCCAAGCATTACCACAACACATGGTTTCTTACACCAAGCTCCCTAAGAAAAAATTTGTGAGTGGTAGAATGAATTTCTGAAATGAGCACTTGAAGCTCATTAGACTTTGCTGTTCCCTAGAGGCCCCTTTTTGTTCAGCCATTGCCCTCAAAGTTCAGGCACTTTCCACAGCGAGTACTTTTTTCCAGATGAGCAACATTATCCAATCCTTTCACACTGTTGAGCAGAAACAAAAGGCAGGTGTACAGTCAATACAGTACTACTACAGCATCAAGAAAAAACAATCAATGAAAGGCTTGAAGGAAGAGGATGATAGCAAAATCCACCCTTGCTAATTCAATTCTCCTCAGCGGTTTTCCCTGCTACAACTTCATTTCCCTCTCTATTTTTTTCCAAAACTCACAAACCCCTTGCATTTTAAAAACTGAACTCTGTGCCTCCATTTTGTACCCTGTCCCCCCCAACACCACCTAATCCTTCTTCCAACATCCAGGTGAAAATGCCATACTCAAAGGACACTGGTTGTGAAAAAGAAGAGGATAAACTAGTCTGTAGATAATTAATACATAATTTTAGAGCCATCATGCCTCTTGCATCCATTCTGTAACTTCATATAGGAGGAATGTATAATTCTTGAGCATTTACAAGTACAAGAATGTACCCGAATACTCCATCTAGCACTGAAATACACGAGGTGCTGGAATTAGGAATATGCTGGAACAGGTTAGGCTGGAAAGCTTCTGTTCCATTTACATATACTACAAATATAAATTTGTTAATCCCTCAACTGAATATAAAGCAAAATGGTCTCTTTATAAATATTTTAAATTTTTTTTTTAAGTGGCCTGTTGGCACACAAAAATCTTATCAACTGCCACTGTTATTACCTTTGTTTTCTAAGCTGCATATCTTCCATCACTCCTTGGATATGGTCCACATTTTCTTTGTTTTCAATGGTCACATCTTTTCCATAGGCCCATGATGCCTGGTTAGATATCTGATCAAGAAGACTTTGACCTTTCTCACGCAAGCCTTGCAAGCCTAAGTCTGAAGGGGAAAAAAAAAAAAAAAAAAAAGTCAATGTTCACTCAGATTTGTTATTTAGCTCTCTCAAAGGAGAGCTATGAAGTGCAATGGAATGTGAGATGGAAGGCTGGGAAATTAAAAGGACATTACTATCTGTCCTTCACTGCTCTTTTCCAACTTTTAGGTTTCAGTAAGCATTTGTCTGTACTAATGAAAAGCTAAGGCTTTGCTATTTTATGACCTAGCAGATAACAAGAAAAGGAATAAAAGCTGACAGTGAGTATTAACTTTTCAGCATATAAATAGCTAATTAATGTCTTTCATCCACACAGCTGCACAATATCTAAAATGTTTATCACTGCTAAGAGGTTGCAGACTAAATGTTCTTCCATGGCTCACAGAAGTTAATACTTTACAATTCATCTGATATGGATTTTTCTATACTGAAATATGGCAATCTGCCGTTACATCTATTATTTGGCAGCTCTACTATCAGTTTTTCCAAAGGAATATCTAGTTTATGCATCACACTGTTATATTCCAACCATAACTACTTCTACCATGTCTGATTTTACTTCAAAGCTCTCTCTCCTACAATATATCGGACTTGATAACCATTATAGGTCACTTCCAGATGAAATATTCGATTCTATATGCTTGACAGTACAGCAACCTGAAATGTGCCATTTATTAACATATATATTCAAAGCTACTGCAAGATATTCAAGTACAAGCATTCTAAGACTGAGTGCATAACAGTCCTCAAGGGGTCAGTTCTGGAGACAAAAAGATCATCTAAGCACTATACTACTGAGACACTAAGGATGACTAGTTGGGGGAAAAAGATCTCTTTACAGATGCAGTGCGTGATAATGATATGTAAACCAATATGTATTACATATAAACCATTTAAAAGAAAACCATCTTCAGATCACTTTCCCAGGCAGAACAACTATGCAGTAGATGGCTTAAGTGAGTGAAAGGTATTTAGGTGGAACGTTACTCTAGCTTGAAATCAGAAGAAATATTACTTCTGCTGTCTTTCTTTAGAGGGGGAGCTGGGTTTACCATTTTTTCCCTGTAATGCATTCATTAGAAATGTGTATATCTGAAATGCAGAAATATTTTGCTTACCAACACTTTTCAATTTCTCTTCCAGTAGTTTTAAAGTTTGTTGAATTGATGCTCCATCTGCTGGCGCTACATCTACACACAACATTCCTAGTAAGCCATCCAATTGCTGAGACAACTGAAATGAAACACACCATCAATGTTGATATTTGAAAAGAATTTGATCTTCAGACAGTTGGGTCTGCAGTCTTCTTCTAAATGTTTCAATATCTATAATTTTAGAAGATTCTCTTTGCATCTATAAGAAATGAAAGTCAAGATGAGAATAAAGACTCATCTGCCTGAAAGATTCCAAGAGCATACATCCCTAGATGAGGGATAGGGGGAAGCAGAGAATTCTTTTTTTGACAAGTATAGGAAAGAAATAAATGCCAATTTAAAAAAGAAACTATGAAAAGTACACTACATTGCAGTCAAATTAATGCATATGCTGCTAATAAACAACACAAGAGGGGAAAAACGTAACTGTTTAACTAGAAAACATCTTATTTCAAATTCTAGTGAAATTTAAGACATACTACAAAGCACTTCTCTCCTAAAGAGGAAGTCCATCTTCTCAGTGTCTCAGTTACAGTAAATGAAGACTTAACAGCATTTTCCAAGTGACATTATACTTGACTCTCAGTCCCCAAATTTTTTTCAATATATTCAACATTTAGAATACTAAGGCAATAATACATTGACAGGTGAGCCTGTGAAAAGTTACACAGAAAAACTCACATCCTGGGCAACACTGTGGAATTCAAGTGCTGCTTGTAATAGATTCTGCCTGAATTCCAGCTGACTGGCCTGCCGGTAGCACACGTCACTCAGCTGTTGCTGCAATGCTTTCAGTTCCACAAGGTCCTCCTCATCCCCTGCATTTAGAAGGGCTGCTATCTGCTGATTAAGCTCAACATAAACAGCAAACCACTCCTACAAACACAAGAAAACCAAGCATTAAAATATTACCAAATATAATTCTCTTTCTCATCAAATGGCATGCATCTAACTGCAGACTAAGAAACAACCAGATTTTAAAAAAGGAACCTGTTTCAGCTTAGATTGAATTATGCAATCTCACACAGGAGGAAAAAACATTCCTAATTTCAAATCAACTCAAAAAGTACTTACTGCATGTTAATCTATATACACTGTAGTATAAAAAAAATGGTGCAGAATGATGAGAAGATTACAAGGCATGGCTACTAGCTCCCAGCAAACTCTCACTCAAACTATTTTATTGAACCAACAAGAGTTTCTACAATTTTTAAACAAATTTTAGTGCTTACATGTCTATAGTGCTCTGCTGAAATAAAGGCTTTTTGCCAAGCAGTAAGCTATTACAAAAGGCTGTTCATAGGACTATCTAGGTGTCACTTTCAGTGACTGAAACCTGCAATAATTTTTTAAAAACATTTAGAGAAGAATACTAAGGTTGACAAGTGAAAGTAATCGCTGTCTTCTAAATAAAATAGAGCATCCACATATAGAAACTTCAAAAAGATCCTTCTTTCTTATTTACCTTTATGCTACCCAATTCAAAGCATGTAGACTTGCTTTTCAAATGCTTTGAATACTGAATACATACATAGAAGTTATGCTGTCATGGCGGTTTATTTGCAAAAGAAAGTAGTTCAAATATTTAAAAATTCTGGGAAATTTAAAATTACTTGATATGCAAGATCATATTCCCATCTTCCATGATAGAGATACCTGTAAAGCAAAACGTTTGCTCAACAGTTTCTATTTTGTCCTACTGTAAAATGACCTTCAAATGCCCTACACATTTCTAATGCTACAGAACAGCACCATCTATTGGCCTAAAATACCTAATTTAATCAGTATTCTTCTCACACTCCTATGAAGATGTTTGGCATTTTTTAAAAGTATGCCTTCGGCTTTTGCATCATTTATTTACAAAGCATGCAAAATAGATTACAAATATCCATATTCTGATTTTTTTTTTTTTTTACCCAAAGCTGCATTTACCATCTGCTCACAGGAAGAGACCGAGTATACAAAGATACAAGGAGGTGAAAAAAGCAATGAAAGTTAAATTAGCAATCAGCCAAAAAGTTAAGAGCAGAATAAACCTCTCATCTACCCCAAAAGGGGCAGCTAAGATGACATAAGGAATCACCTTCCATTGTACACTACATTGTACATTACACACGTACTATAGATATAAAGGTTCAATAAATTCACTTTACACAACATGACTCCTGTTATTACCGTTAGACACTGAACATACAAATCGAACTTACTGAGTGTAGTCAGTCAACCATAATATGAGAAGTGAAACAAAAAAAATCTAGAGAATAGGTTTTAGATTTTATTTTTAGCATTAAAGCTATGGGTTTTGGCACAAAAAGTGTGTTTCTTATCCTTTCCGTAGGGGAAAGTTTGGCACAGCTATGGGGGACAGCTCAAATCAGTGGAAAACAGTGCAGCATTAGCTACAAAGTAACAGATCTAGTATACTGCTCAGGAACAAATCAGTCAGAAAATTAAACCCCCAAAACAACCCCACCCAAAACAGTCTCAAAACCCAAAAACCTAAAAACAAACAAGCAGCAAACAAAAAGCACCCTAAATTTATTCTTTCAATTCTGAGTAAATTGAAGCAAAGATCCTATCTTTAAAACAAATGAAACATTTTTGCAAGTATCTTCAAAATAGAAGTAATATAAACAACAACAAATAGGAGATAACTAAAGAAAATAATGAAAGAGGAAGAGTACACTCAGCTATTATGAGACATTTCAAAATCAAAGAAAAAGGCAAAGCACATTTTTTTCCAGTGCTGTTGTCAAAAAAATGGTTTTAATTTATAAACAAGCACCTAAATTTAAGGTAGGGCAGTGGTCTCCTAATTACTTCTTTTGATATAAAAATAAAATAATTTTTCTGACTTATTTCTCCAAACTCCTGCCAACACCCAAGCAGCATTTCATCCTGTCAGTGCTCTTGTGATGTGTAAACTGTAGGCAAGCCTGCAAACTTCGGTGGGATTTGAATGATTCCAAGGACTTATTTATAATCCCCTGAAAGGGTATAGTTGTCTGTTACAGATATTCAAGTGAGAACAAAGTACATTGAACCTCATTTTCTCTGTTCAGTTGGAAGTGCTAATATGACTGAAAGATATTAAAAATTACTGTTGTCACTGAAGTAGGCATGGGATTTCGTTGTTTTTTTGTTTTTTTTTTCTTTTTTTTTTTTTCCCCATTTCAGTTAGGATTTTAACCATAAGATGTTTTACACTTCAAAAGGTACTGGTTTTCTTAGTAGAACATTGCTTGCAGAGCTTAAAGCAACAAACACGTTTCTGCATCAGAGCAAGAAAATAGTACTCAGACATGTAGTCAACAGAACCAGAGTAGTCTGGTGCAGTGTTTCTCAGACTAAAGCTTTGGATTGGTTATTTTTCTCCAAATTATGTCAGAAAAAATTATAACAGTGATTATTTTCTCTGCCATGCCTATAAAGGGAACTTAGGAAAACTGGACAGAATTGTCAATGTCTACATCAAGGAAAGTCAGGAAAGATTAAAAGCACCGTGAACAACAGTCCCTTTGAGAACAATCAGTATTCATAACCCAACTACAGTTCATCATCTGGTAGAAAGAAAATTCTACTGCATCTTATGAAGCCTTCAAAATTAGAAGCAAGAGGCATCAAGTCAGTACAGTTAAAAAACTCACTCTTCAAGATTATGAATGTAAACTATATCTTAAATCTTGATCAATGAAAGTGTTAAGCCAGTTTCAGCTAAATGTAGTTTAATAAAGACAAAAATACTAACTTGTGCACCTGAGAAGTACAGGACTTCTCAGCCATTTTGGCAGGGAGGAAAAAGACAATCTACTTCTACTCACTGTGAAAATTTAAGAACTGCTGTAATGTAACAAACCCAAGAAAAGTCATAGATAGAAATCAGTATTTCTCTGCACTGGAAAGCAAAAATAAATAACATGTACATATAATGACCATATTAAGTTCTTAAACTCCTCAGGTACTTTCCTCTGTAACCCATAAAATCATGCACTATGCAAAATTCCTAAGAGAAACTGCTCATAACTGCATGTACTTAGAATAATTTTACTACTTGAAAAGGGTATGGGAAATCTCACACTGTGCTGGCTCTCAATCTCTTCATGTTTCTGTTGCAAAGCTTGTGAAGCTCTGATTGAATCACCTATTCCCCACTGGGTCCTTAGCTGTTCTGATCCAGGTCCTTCAAGCCAATTGACTACCTGTCAATAAGATAAAGATGACAAAAATAAAGTAGCAAGTCAATTACATATGAAAATGGGTACAAAAATATATTTTTTTTTATAACAAAAGTTGAAATATTTCAAAGCATATGTTTATGAAAAAAAGGAATGTTTTTAGGCTCTGCACACATCTTGCTGCTGAATCCATTCACATCTTCAAAAACTTCATGCAGAAACTACTTTTCATTAACAGCTATTTTTCATTCAGCTCCATGAAAGCAGGTGGCAGTTATCAAAAGATTTATCACATACTTGTCATTTCATGTGTCAATAAATACCTTAAAACACAATTTTCTTGAACCTCTCATATGAAAACGATTTCCCCCCCCCCATGAATTATAATGCAGAGCTGTATTCAACCTCACACCTCCCAGAAGCTGTCCTTATTTTCTTGAATATGTTAACACTCAAGTACCGCACATGTACCTGTCCCGTAATTAAATTTACACAACAACTCAGTATTTTATCTCTTCCAACTTGCTGTAATCAAAGAACAGAAGCCTCTTACAGAGTCTTAATGGCCACATCTCATGGGATCTGCCTTTGCAGAAATCTTTGCAGGGTCATGTCAATATAATTTTGGACTACAGTATTTGAATTCTTTTATTATTACTATTATTTTGAGACAATTTAGTTTGGTATTAATATTATTCAAAGCAAAGCAGAGTAGCTTGAATTTTGGTTTCCTTAAACACACTCGAATTATCAGATTATAACTGTGGCAAAAATTTATGATAATTTTTTTAATATCTAGAGAACAGATCTAGATAGCTGTGATGAAACATGGTGCAAAAGTCACATACTACTGGAGTCCTGAAGTAAGGAAATGCAGGAATACCCACGAATTCTGAACCTTAATGAAAAAACATAGGAAGCCAGCTCCCTCTCTTTAATCTGGCTTTTGTTTAAACAAAGGTGACAGCACAAACTTCATACACTTTTTCAGGAAATATGATACAATACACAGTGTAAGACCATAACCATGAGGACAAATGAAATAGGAAATAATTGACCATTTTTCTAGTGCTGCTAAACTATGTTGCAACAGTAATCAAGAATGAACATCACCATTACAGATGGTTGCTCAATTCATCTCACCTTTTAGTCACGTCTGTGTCTTCCCTCTCCACTTTTTCACTCCCACCCCTCACTGTTTCAGAGCACTTACTCTTTGCTCCAGAAGCATCCCGAGTCTTACTTTTATCATTTCTAGAGCAAATTAACACTCCACAGGTCTTTTTTGTTTAAAGAGAAACTTCCTGTTGTGCTCAGTACCTCTGCACAGCTGCTGCTGCTTAAAAATGGAACAGATCTAGAAGTGAATGTGCCCAGATGTCTGCCTGTAACCTCAGCGTGGCCTGGAAAACCCACATACGGGAACAACAGTTCTCATGCACGTCTGAAGCTGTGCACAAGACTACTGCCCAGCAGTGCCCTCTCTGACCAAGACCACATCCCTACTGCAAGTTTCCAGCAACTACTGCATTGCCTCTGAAACTGCTTAGCTTAGTACATGGCCATTCTTGTGTGACATGCTTGCACTGAGAAGGGTCACTAGGGGACCTACAGAAAGAAGCCATGTTATTTCCATAAAATATACTTTTTAATAGTTAATGACTAGAATACTACAAGGCCTGACATGAATTTTTATGCATTAAGATTGGAAAAAAAGAATAATTAACACCTCTGCCTAAGTAGGGACAAAGCTAGAATTTGTCATAAAGAGTTATTCATCAGCAGTCCGTTTACATTAGAAGATGTCTGGAAATCATTGGTAGAATGAAAATACTGAAAATCGAACAGGAACACAAAAGCAAGCCAGGACTGGCTAGCAATGAAAGAAGCTATAAATGAATGAAATAGGAATGTATAATGAAAGCTAACAGGAAATCAAAGCACTGCAAAACCCAACCAAACCAAAAATCAGCAACACATGGGAAAAATTTTCTATGTACACACCCATTCCAACTGCAAATACTGCAAGCAGGTTATACAGCAACTTCTTTGGCAAAATAAATTCCATAGCACTTTGCCTCTACTGGTTTCATTCAGTCCATCGTCATCTCTTATTTTTCTGTTAGCCTAATTTTCTCACTGTCCTGGTTCCGTGTAAAAAGGGGTTCAGGGCAGGACCCACACGGAACAGAACTATGTACTCGCCTCTCCCCCACCCCCTCGAGAGAGAGAGAGAGAGACACTTTTTAAAAAAAATGAAGTATATTGTTCAACAAGGAACAGAAAACGAAAAAAGCGAGGTAAGGAAAAATAATATATATAAAGATCAGGGGAATAATACAAAAAGATAAAATATACAAAACCCTCAGAAATGGTTCCAGGGTCCCACGGAGTGAAAGGAGAACTTTCCTCTCTGAGCTCCAAGGCAGGAGGGAAACAAGAAACCACTCCCTGCCTCTTATCAGAGTGTGTGTGGAAAGGGGAGGGAATACAATGGTTTCACCCCCACCCGGGGTCCTCCCAGTTGCTGGAAGGTAGCGCCCCCCTTCCAAGCCTCAAACCACAACACTCCCATAAACCAGAAGGAAACTAAATCAATGTTTAGATTTAACAAGTTTTTCCCATACAATTGCATGCCTTTTTTGAAAGCTTCTAAGTGCACTTTATAAAACTGATATAGCTTTTTCCTGCATACTGAGACTCAGTTCACTTACTGTGTAGCAATCATAGTGTAGACAGAGCAACGGAAAAACTATTTCCACTAGAAATATTGCAAAATGAGGCTGATGTGTCAGCAAAGAAGTCTATTTAAATGTATTAACAATGCCACTTTGCCAAAGTATGCTATAAATTCCATTTCAATCAGCATATCTTGTTCAACCACTGTAACTCTAGCACAGGAAAAATAAATCTCACTTTATTATACCCACAGTCATGGTAATATGTTCTATATAGTACTATTTTTAACTCTTACATACTTTCATCATTTCCAGCTCAATGCATCAAAAGCTGACATTTGCTTCATTTTGTTTTAATTTATAATAATCTGAATTACTACATAAGTGAAAATTACATCCTCAGTAGCTTTATATTTTCACTCCAAGAAAGAACAGGATTGATCTGTTTTTCTCTTTACGCGTATCTGGAACACTATGAAGTGCAAGTACTTGATTTGCATTCCTCATGCAATAGAAAAGTCAATGCTGAAAGGTTAAATGCAACATCCATTCAATTTGCTGCATGTTCAAACTATACAGAGCTTAAAAACTTACATCTAATTGCAAGTAATAAACACAAGAAATAGATTAATTCCATTTCCTTGATTTTCTCTACTGAGACTCTGCTGAGAACATGTTGAAAGTGCTAATTACATGCCTGTTTCCAAAAGATCAAACCAATTCATTATGACCTTTAACACACAATTGAATAGTAAGGTTTGTACTTGGTCCTGTCAGGGTATCCTTGAATTACAGAATTTAACCACTTTATCTTAGTTAAAACACCAAGCATCAGACAGATAAAGGAATAAATAATGGATTATCTTCAGTAAGAGGAAACAACATGGGCAGCGGAAGGTTTCCAACTCTCAGGTAGGACTGCAGTCAAATGTGTCTCATTTGTGAACGTTCCTCTCTTTGCTACCAGTTTAGGCATTTGCTCCACTCATAGTGTATCAGTACACTGCCACCATAAACAACAAAGGGATAACACGAAGGTTCTTAGCATGATGGCCAGACAGCACGTTGCTAATCACCTTCATGTACCAGAACAGCCTTTGAAAAGTCACTATCATAACCACCACGTGAAGCATCAAGTGAAACTAGCACACTGAAGGCCAAGGAGTGAAAGGATGCACAAAGCTCTCACCTGATTCTTAGGTTTGCTGGAAACGGTCTAGGACTTGAGCTCAAGCCTCCACCTCAGTATTTAAGAACAACTCCAAGCTTACCTGCATTACCTTCTGCTGAATCTCCTCCAGTTGTGTGCGCTTGCTACGCTGCCTGCAAACTTCCTGGTAGCGTGTGTACTGCTCTCTGAGCGAGTCCAGCAGCTTCATGACCTGTGGCTGAGCAAGCAGCTCATCATCCATTGGAGACCAGGACACCCCCCCATCTGAACCATTGAACCGACGCTGCTGTAACTCCGATAGTAACTCATGACCTTTAAGAACACATATAATGACGGGGTTAAATTAGATTTAAAAAGAAGTACAACAATTACTAAGCATGCCTGCTTTTAGACCATCCAGTGGTATATTTTTGCAGCTACTGATCTTTCAAGCACTGGGCACATTTAATGATGCCATTTCCTGCAGAGCACTGGTGGCAGTTTGTGGGATTGTTCCAGTCATAAAAATAGGGCAGAAAACGCAGTGTATTTTTGGTATATAAGAGACATGACAACAAACATTCATATTGACAATAGCAATTGCAAAGCACAATCTTGAGTCTGAAACTACAAGTATTCCAGTGTATTTCAAAATACTCTGGAGGATCCAAAGTATTTCTCCCAAACAAATCATATTCTTAGATTAAACAAAAGATCCAGAAGCACTAACAAAACAAGCATATAATTTCTCTGTTATCTTTCAGGATTTTTAAAGCAAGTACAAAAATTTTCACAGAAAGCGTGGAGCTGAATAGTAAGTATATTGATAAATGTTTTTTTTCCACTCACTTTTCTCACCCTTTTCTTTGTGCCTCTAAGCATCACATTAGGGTACACTCTCTAGAGTGCAATGACTTTCATCTATGCAAAAACAGTATGTTTTGACCATTGAATCCTCTGTGTAAAGTGTTTGAAGAATGCTATTACTAAGTCGTAGTAAGGTTTTTGAGATAGAAACACGATACTGCCAGTAAATCTAGATCCTCAGTTTGTTCCCCAGAAGCTCAATGAGCAGCTTAGCAAGTAAAGCAGTGTTTGGTCACTAAATGGTGTAAAAAATGAGAATCTGCCAATTCCACGTCATCAGTTCTGCAGGTCTTAAAATGGTAACATGCCAGTTCACTAAAAGAAAAATTACCACTAGAAAGGTACCTGTAATACCTCTAGAAAAATGCAGAAATATAGACTCTAAATTCAACTGGTATTATCTACACAATCAAAATACCAAGGGCTTTGGAGATTGCAGCAAGCAACCTTAAATTACTCAGCATATATTAGAGTGAAATGAACATGTCTTAAGAATTCAAACACATTTTGCCATACTATGGAAATAAACACCTCGGATTTCATCTTTTATAACATGGCACAGATAAGCGCCAGTAGCTGCAGAGCAGACAGACTTCAAGGCTTTTAGAAGTCATAGCTCTGTTGGGATAATTTTGAATTTTTATTGAATTGTTTCAGCAGTAAAGTATCAGTATTTTCAAGGTAAAAGCTTATTTTTTTTCTCCCCCCCTTTAAACTACATTCTTATCAAATTGTAAGTACTATATATGTTCATTTTGAGCTTGTGGAAACAAAAGTACCTGTAATTATGGAAGACACAAGCTGTTTATCTAAAACCTCAGTTTGTTCATATTTACCCTCTAGAGTTGGGAGAGTTTAATTGGATAGTTTAATTTTTTATTCTCAAACTTTCCATACAGTAAAGCTAACAACAATAAAGGTTGTCTTTTAGGAAATCCCATGATGCAATGAAAGTCACTAAACATCATACCTAAAACAAAATTCATTATGGCAGAGAATGCATATAAATGTTCTTGGGAGCTATCTGCATACACAAAATTGAAGTGTTTTGTTCAGAAATGTTACCATTAGAGGAGGATACACAGGCTCAAGTCTCGTTTAAGCGTCTACACACACTTTGTATTTTAAAAGCTTTAAAGACCAGAGCAAGGAACTATTGTTTCACCTTTGACTCAATATTATCTCATGTCTAAATAAGCTAAAATTTTACACAGAGAGCATTTAAAGCCAGTAGTTCTCTGTGGCAAATATTATATGTGATCCACAGAGTTTGTAGGAGGCTATAAGGATTTCGAGCACTCAAGACTCTTGATGGCCACCTTAAGACTATGCATTGCTTCCTATTCTACAAAGACACAAATCTTTAAGCAAATTTCTAGTCCAGATCAACAGTCCATGATACTTTATTGTCAACAAGGAATGCACCCCAGAAAACTTAATTTCAGAGAACCCCAAATTGTTCAACACTGAAGGGAGAGTAGTCTAAGCAGTGAAGAGTCTGAAGACTGTATGCTTCACTTTCATAGATGGTCAGGTCAAAACTAGGCTGATGAAGATTATCAGAATTAAGTAGGAATATGCTCTGTACTGGAACCATTTGGTGGGTACTGATATGAATCCAGTCTATAAGGGCAATGCATTGACATTGTATAGGAACAATGTGTTCTCAAAATTAAACACTCGTGTTTACAATACTGTGAAAATGTTATCAATACTACTAAAAACCTATTTAAAAAGATGCATTTGGACTTCTTACATTTGTTAACATCACTTTTTTTTTTAACCCAACAAAGATTACATTAATTGATAAGCTGGTTACATTGTGATGATGGCCAAGATAATTATTGTGCCCTCTGTGCTTTCACCTAGGGCTTAAAAATGAGTAATATTACTTTATTGATAGGGTTTTTTTTGGACTTACTATACCTGTCTGCAACACTGTCTCAGGATCAACTGATGGAAGGAAGTTCAAATCTATTGACCTTGATAAAGTAACAAACACATTATTATTAATAATAAATTTAATAATAAAGCACCAAACATTATTAATAAAATTTGTATCACAGAACTAGAAACTTCAACTAAGGCCAAAGCAACATGATTCTTTTGAGATATTGTATGTTCCTTCTTCAGTAAACTCCTCACTTTTTTCAACTCAACTACAAAACAGCAATGCAGCAGCATGTAGTCAACAGCCAAATGAGCATCCATCTGCGCACACACTGATGAATTTTGTAGTTTACATTATAATCTTTTAGAATTTCTTTACATATTTCAAAATTCATATGGCATATAATATATTCAATATTGTTTGGATTTCCAAAGAAATTTTATAATCCAAAAGTATTTATTTCCAAAAGCAAATCACACACCTTTCTTTTTCTTGTTGAGTTCCTTTATCGCCTTCATTATTAATCAGAGCAAGCTCATCCAGTAAGGATGTTGATTCTTTCGTGAACTTTTCAAATACCTAAATAAGAGGCAGGTTTTAATTTAAGAAATGAAAACTTATGTAAGTGGCAGCATTGAAGGCATCAGTGCAAATTTATCTACCAGTTCCGTTAGTATACTTCAATCTTTACAGAGTGTAATTATTTCCCAGCATTCAGATGGTAGGGTAGAAGAGTACAAAATACAAAGTTCGGTTCAGGGAACACTTAAAAGCATTAAGATTCCTTGGGGAGACAGCAAATGTTACACAATCTATGAAAGATGGACTGAGATCTGAAATACTGAAAATATTTTGAGATTTCTAAAAACCTTGAGGTTCTTATGGACATATTTATTCTATGTCTTCATTTAAGCCTTGAAGTAAATATTAAGGATAATACCAGACAGTCAAAGCATGCCACACAAGCACCTGACAGCTCACTTGCATGGATCAAGTTTGTGAATATTCCAGCTTTTAATCACTAGTACCATGGGCTATATTGTACAAAATAACTAAGATAAAAGAAAGATGTATTATATAGAAAGAAATACCGTCATCAGTTTCTTTAAACAGGGCCTTACTGATCTCTCATAACAGTGCCTGTAGAGTGAGACACTGGGTACCTTTCAGATGAGTCCTCTGTACTTGACTTCTGAGGGTTGGTTTTTTAGGTTGTTTTTCTCCAACAGAACTGAGCATGACTGGGTGCCATACGTGACATGAACAATAACTTCAGGTCTTTTTGGCATTGATAAATTATTGATAAATTGATAAAAAAACCAACAGCCTGCATATGAGCCTTCCTTAACTTATCTAGAACTACTTACATTTCAGGGCAAACCAAAAATGACATGAAGTGGCTCTTAAAAGCTAATTTATAAGAGTGAGCTATGCAAACCAAGAGTTGCTTAAACAGTTTGTGTCTACTAATGATTTTGGGGTGTATTTGCTCCTAGATGTTTATCGCATCTCTGTATCTACTCTGGAAACTGCATTGACAGAGGTTTTAGTGTAGGACAGCTTAAAACCTGGCTCTGGGTCCACAGGAACAAAGGCCTAAGAGATTATCTTGGAAGATCTGCAGTCTACATATTTTCTCCTGGTTTTTCATTTCACCTATCAGTAGCCAAACAATTTCCCTTCCCAGAAACTACGCCATACACTCATGGTCTTCTAGGGCGAGGGTCTAAGAGAGAGCTTCATTAAGGAACCTGTTAGTTGAACAAAATTAATTACTTTAGCTTTACCCCTTGAGCAAATCCAATGTTAGTTATCACCATAAGACTATTTTTGCATTTGAACTGCACTACCACACATGACAATGTCTGCACACTTTGTAATTCCTACACAAATAAAAATCCATTGGTCAAGAAAAAGACATTTGAAAAAACCCATAAAACTAACCAGCCTTTTATTCAACCAATCCATGTGATCATACGTGAGAGTTCCTCCAAAATCTTCTGTTAGTTGGCATGGTTCTATATATCGAGTCAGCTTGTTAGCAGATACTAAAATAACCTGCAACAATAAGAGAAATTTTAGGTAAATTTCTAAGTCATGCTTGTATTTTTCCTTAAGTATCTGAGGAGTTAAGTGTGTCCAGAGGTACTGAGCAAATCTTTCTGTGACTAAGAGAAAGTGACCCTTTTACTGCTAAACGTTCAAATGAAGTGTGGCTGGTTGCAATACACATGGGCCTAAAACAGGTAGGTAGTTTTGACATGCAGTGTACATCCCATGCATAATCTGTACCGTCGTGTCTATTTACTATAGGAAAAGGAAGTGTGTTTCTTGGATATCTGTTTTCTTGGTGGTAACTGATGCTTCTTGATTGAGTCATCATACACCATATGATTTACTTTTAGTGAATGCAGTAGCAGGGTATCACACTGCAAAGCACTTAATACTTTTATCAGTCCACTGCAATACTTCGAGTCCGAGAGATGAGTTTCTGTCATAAAACTTAAGTGGCTGCATATACTGTGCAACCGTGCTCAGTAAGAGTTTAATCAAGCATACTCTTTCCATGAGTACTCCAGTTCAAACCTTAGTATGCTTAAAAGTCTAAGTCATTTGCCCAGAAGGCAAATCTAGCTTGTCAACTACTTCAGGAAATAAAGAAAACAGAAGGACCATAACTAGTCAACAGACTTAACTCTTCCACTAATTTCTGCATCCTAGAAGCTCCTGGCTGACTCTTACTCATATAATACTAACCCAAAAGCTGCCAGCACAAGTTGCTCTGATGCATGAAATAAGTCCTGGGGGCGGGGGGGAAATCTATGGCAGTAGAAATTCTGGCAATACATAGCAAATATAGCTGGTGGGAAGGGGATTTTTGACAGCTCATCAGATAGCACACATTCGTGAAGGGAACAAAAATATGTGGAAAGAACCTTCTACTTCTAGTCCAGCTCTGTGTTCCTGCAGACAGTGAAAGACAGAAAATTCATTCTAAACTTACAGGATTTCTCCTTGAAAGGACCTCAAGGGTTTTGTCTTCCAATATTTCACAACAGTTCAGACCTGTTTAGATCACTAAGCCAATGTGGCATGACAAATCATTCATGAAAATACTGTGTTTCTGAGACAGGTTTTGAGATCAAAAGCCATTCAAGTCAACAACCATTGGTCATCTTTAAAAACTGAAAGTAGAAGTTGTGCAGCCTCCATCCTTGGAGGTTTTTTAAGGTCCATTTGGATAAAGCCTTGAGTAACCTTGTTTCACCTCACAGATGATCTCACTTTGAGCAGGAAGTCAGACAGAGACTCCCTGAGATCCCTTCCAGTCAGAATTACTCTGATTTTTCAATCCTTACAACTCAAGAATCCAAAACACTTCTAGACAAATGGTCTAATATTTCATGTAAAGGATTATCTTACACCAACATTCAGCAAATACAGGATATTCTCCTGCATTCTTAATGGTATATAGCTGCCATAAATGGAATTAGCTTGTAGTTTCTTTAAGTAATGCCAGTAACCAGCCCAAACCCCAGATGACTCTAGGTCCAAGAAAAAACAAAGCCTCTGTTCTTCCTTCTTTAGGCAAACATTTATTTTTTAGGTCATTTTTACTCTTTTTTTTTTTTTTTTTTTCCCTCCATCTCTAGGAGTTCATTAGAAAGGAGAAAATTAATTTACTCAAATTGGGACATTTTAGTATGGAAACTGAAGTAAATAGGGTACCTGGTTCACATCACTGATGTATTGGTTCTAAAAAACCCAAAGAATCTGAGGAAAAGGATGGACTGCATTGAGACAACATATTTATGATTTTTTTTTTTTTTTTTTTAACTGAGATCCTTCAGGAAGGAGAAAAGGCAAGAGATATGCTTTACAAACCTGTACCAGGGAAATACTTTTTTAATTTTTTTTTTTTTTCTGCACAGCAAAACCTGCCTGTAACAAACATACTACTCACATGAGAAAATAATCCTCTAACAAAAAAATCAAACAACCCAGAAGTGAGACTTTGTCAAAGAATACAAATGCCTTTTACATTCTATCAGGAAAAACTGAACAAAACAAAACCTTCCACCTTAAGAGCAGACCCTGTTTTAACTTTTTTTTTTTTTAGCTGTCTCTTTCTTAAAGTGTTTATTGACTGTTCACTGGGGTAACTGCAGAAATCCTGTCTGAAGAGTTCAAGCAAACAAACATTTGAATGTTTGACAAGGTGGTGGTGGAGAGGACATTTCTGAACAGAATTTAGCTCTTGTTCCAGACCTAGACTAGTGGCAGTGCTAATCTAACACCATCCACATGTATTAAACTAGTAACTTTGATATTTCTAGGTGTCAAAAGTGCAATTTGCCCCTCTGAATCTGATGAAATAATGTTTTAATCACCTACTATAGATTAATAGTCCATAAAAACACAGTAAGAACTAAAAAAAAAGCTGAAAAGCAGTAGGTGCAATGTTGTACAGGGAGAAGATAAGACACTTATCTTTTAAAGATATAAATTCTACTTTAAGTTTAGCACTTAAAGCATGTGACCTTTTTCTGTCACAGGTTCCTAAAACTTTTCAAAGTCTAATCACATTGAGAATGTCAAATTACCACATCCAGAAAAAAGTTTTCTTTTATGAATAAGCATTCCCCCTTTGCATTCGAATTTCACACTTCAACATTCTGTCTGTTGTGCTTCACAAAGCTTTCAGTCACATGGGCCCTGCAAAATCCTTCAACGGTTTAATAATTTGTTAATGGCATACTTAGAATTATTTTTTTTATCCTTCCCTCTAAAACTGTCACTATCAAACTGAACTAGACTACTAACCACAGAGAAAACTCTAGTTTCTCCTCCCTCTGTGAACAGAATGGTGATGGCTGCCTATTGCTGGGTGAGCTCTAAATACTCCACAAAAAGACCTAGGTTCAGATTAAGACCATTTATAGTTTTAAAAATAGAAATATCCTACTGTTTGCTTGCAAGTGAATTGTGTTTTGTTGTTTTTCAAAGTAATCTTATTATGTTGACTTCAGGAAAAAAAAAAAAGTTTTCTTAATCCCAAGTAAAAGCCTTTGGACAGCAAACTACAGTAGGATGTTGAGGTGAACAGCTTAAATTTTCTAATGAATAAATAAATAGATCTGGACATATGGTAAACCAGGAAAAAAAAAAAGTATAAATTACTGAATCCTTAAATCTTTGTTTCCCTTCCCACATGATCCACCAGTTCAGACAACAGGGTCAGCTAGTAGGGTGACAGGGGCAGTAAGTTTCAAATATGTCCTGCTTGCTACCAACCCCAGCCCCTACTACTATCAGATGTCCTCAGTTCTTAAAACCTAGAAGAGGAACAGTAGCTCTCTTCATTGCTCTAATCAGCAAACTTGCTTTGTACAGTACTGGCCTGCTAAAACATTGTGAAAGCCTTTGCAGAAATAACTCAGAAGAGTGCTTTGGAAGAACTGCTGTATTTTTCAGTAAACCAAAATGACATTCTTAAGAACTGCCAAAGAGAACAACAACACCAAAAAAACCACCCACACCCAAACACGTACTGCAAAGTCTTGTGCTTCAAATACAAAATTCCCTTTTTGCTCAGGAGTGAGACTACAGTTAATTTTTCTAGTAACATGACTTTGACCCATACAGTGTCACTAACATTTTTCATAATAAAAGAGTTTTGAATACTGTTTGTACAAAGCTGACCTTTCAGAGGGAAATTCTGAATATTCAATAGGACATGTAAAAGTACACCCAAAATGTTAAAACCATCCATCTGAATGTTCTGAAGAAATGAAAGAGCTCTTTAATATAAATGTCACAGAGCCAAACCCAGGAGCTACTGGAAGACAGGATGGTATAAGATTTCAATAACAATGCATTTTTTTCTTAAGTGTGTAATATTTCCACAGCCATACTAAATCTAAAAAGGAGCAGTTATCTTCCAAAACAACACAACACACATGTCCCTTGAGAATACAAAATTTAAACAATCACATCCAAGCATATGCTGCTTTTCTTAGAGAAGTAAATATCTGTATCAATCTTCACAGCTTCATATCAGTGAGTAGTGCATTCCAGTTCTGGGACAAATTAAGAAAATTATCTAAAAAACTGGATGGTAACATCCTACATCTATTATCAGAGCAAAAGATTTACGTTGGGAAATAGATACAGAAGCATTGTAAGGGCACTAAATCCTATTTTTAATCTCAGACATAAAAAAGTCTTCAAATTCAAATTTAACTTAAAAGAATAATTGGTATAATCTCTTACAAAAAAAAAAAAAAATCTATTAACTGACATTCACACAACATTATAAACCTAAAAAAAACACACTGAATTTTACAAAATAGAAAAAAGCCAATGCTAACAAACTTTCATTAAAATTGAGAAAATTCATTATATACACTTATCTATACAGCTTGTAATTTGCTAGTTCACTTTTGGTTTTGTGTGGTTGGGGGGGTTCACAAATCTCTAGTAAAGAATTCTTGTCAGATGTACCTAACTACTGAGCAGGTTATATAGGCTGAAAGTGCATTACCAACATGTGCCACAGTTTCTCACTTATTTTAAGTAACCCTCATGATCATGTGGATATTAAATGATGCTAGTCATGAAATCAGATGCATTTTTAGCAAAATGAAAATATTCTAAGGATTACAATGTATATATTATGCACAGTATAAATTTTCTGGTGTTATATTAACACAAGGACATGGACCCATTGAGGTGTGTCCAGAGGAGAGCCACAAAAATGCTCTGAGGGCTGGAGCAGCTCTCCTATGAGGACAGGCTGAGGGAGCTGGAGTTGTTCAGCCTGGAGAAGAGGAGGCTCCAGGGGGACCTTACAGTGACCTTCCAGTACCTGAGAGGGGCCTACAAGAAAGCAGGGGAGGGACTATTCACAAGGGTTTGTAGTGACAGGATGAGGAGTAATGGCTTTAAGCTAGAAAAGGGGAGATTTAGGCTAGACATTAGGAAAAAGTTCTTCAATACGAGAGTGGAAGATCACCGGAATAGGTTGCCAAGAGAAGTGGTGGAGGCCCCATCCCTGGAGACATTCAAGGTTAGGCTTGATGAGGCTCTAAGTAGCTTTATCTAGTTAGAGATGTCCCTGCTTATAGCAGGGGGGTGGGACCTCTGGACGTCTCTTCCAATCCAAACATTCTATGGAAAAGTGACAGAAATGCAACGAATGGCAAGAACATCTAAGCATAATATATATATAATCTTTACGTTATCTGATTTCACACATTGCAGTGTAACTGACTACAAAGGTAGCTACTCTAAGAGTATATTAACATACTTACTCAATATGACCAGAACATCACTGCCTCATTTGCTAATTTTAATAAACTAGCATTAAAATATTTAATACTTCTACAATTTACTTACTGGAACATAAGAATTTGTCAGTCCTAAAAATACTTTTTTTAAAAGAATATGAATAAGGTATGCTAAAAGCTGGTTATACTTATCTGGTCTCCAATTGGCAATTTTGGACAAGCTTCATTCAAAGAGATGTAAGTAGAGGGGTTTTTGCTCATTTCCCAAAAATTCTGCTAAGAAACACTGGGAAGCCTAGATAGCTCTTCACCTCTCAGAGCCTGGCTGATAGGTATAAAATGCTGAATTTTTATAAAGTCCTTTGGGTTCAATATTAAAGCTGTTTTCTTAGCAGATTGATTCTTGATGATTTGTTATGCCAGTAGCTTACAAATCCAAACAGCTTTAGAAAAATACAGTTAAAGCTTCAATGAACAAGACAGAGATTTTGCAAGGATAAGTTTGCACTTCAGCCTGTGCAGAAGTCCAAACCAACGACTGCCTATATTCATTTTTCATCCTACACTGAAGGCAGATTTTGTATAAAATAGTAGCTTTAAAAAAAAAAAAAAAAAAAAAAAAAAAAACCAAAACCAACTAAGTGTGTATCAGTTGTTTCCTAAAGCACAACTGGATTCATGTTTGGCATTTTTTTGAATGCTACCTGTGCTTTTTCTCCAGACTTAGCTGCTGGGAAAACTTATATACAGCTTCAACTATTCTCCTGGTGATTCTTCAAGGATGACTATGGCACTCGTAACAGACAAAACATAGCTGCACATATATCCAGTCTGACAGAGATTCATTGCCACAGAACTGTAAAAAAAGACTTCCTTTCTCCAAGGAGAAGAATCTTATTGTTGGATGATAAATATTGTTTCACTCCATTTTTTTTAAACATTATTTGATTAAATACTGAGTAGAACAGAGTGTTATTTGTTAATATGGAACACTAATCTATATAATGATCACTTGCTTTAACATTATACCAAGAAGCACAAGTTAAACAGTGTCTGGCCAGTATCCCACAGAAATCTGGCACACTAGAAACCCAAGAGCAGCTAGCAGAATCTAAATAAACACTAGACTAACTCCTCTCCCAGTAACTGCCTCCTTCACTTTCAAGCACTCAGTTTTGCTCACTCACTCACCTTCCCCTCCAGGGTTCATGACAATAATTAGCATACTATCTTTTTTCCATACCAGAGAAGAGGCTAATAGCACACACAATCTGGTATTTTCCAGCACAACCTCCTTTAGAGCAGCATTACTGACATAAATGCAGGCTCATGTACTTCCAGCTCCACAGGCACAATTCCCCAATTTGACCCAAGTTTTTAAAAGAAAATGCCCCAGTGTTAGCAGCAACAACGATACATACAGATGAAAAGAGAGATGTATTTAAATAAACATCACTTGGATAAAAAATTGGAACTCCCATATGCATTTTGGGGAAAGTCCTTGAAAGCTACACATTTTGGTGCCTCAGTATTAAAACACTAAATTGGAACATCCGATACAAAAATTAAAGACTTCCTACAAAGTGTTATTCATTCTTAACTCTGTAGAGCCATACTCTCTCTCTCCTTATTAGCATTATTCTTAAAAGATTAATCGGGGGTGATTGTGTCACAATTCATTTCCAAGTAGTAAAAGCTACTAAAAAAACAAGGCAAGTAAAAGCTAAGATATAGAGATACATATAGTAACAAAAGTTGATTTCAAAATGCAAGAACACATAATATAATATCCTCTCGTACTAACACAAAGTTCTGGACAACAATGTGTTTTCAATAGTACAAACCCACCTCCCAGTTAAACAGTTCTTAAACAGGTCCTACACTTTTAAACAAATTACAAGATCTCACTAGTTATTTTTCAGTGACATCACATGGAAAAGGACAAGTCAGCTACCTAGTATTTCTTGCAGAGCAATTCTGATATGCAAGTATAAAGACCATAAAAACGTTGATATACTGGGAAAATTTGCATGGAAAAAATGTTATTTTTAGGATTCTGTACTCCTATGCATATTGAGGACTTGCCACTATAGACTTGAGATTTTCTAGAGCAGATTCTGCTGATAAATGATCCTAAGAAATTTCTGACACTGTTACTGGAGACTTAGAGTTGATAGCTTCTACAATGCAAGTATGAAACATTTGGAACTACTCAGACTTTGGACTTCAGGACTACCAGGATCCTTTTGCTACACACTCTGCTTTTTCTAACTAGTTCCAAGTAGTTTATCAACTTTTTCTTTTCTTTTTTACAAGTCCTTAATGTCTTATCTCACAAACCTAAATGAACTTTTAAAATTTTGCTCCATGACTTCCACAAGTTTGTAAGAACAGCAAGCACACTTTCCTCCTCCCTGCTTCCAACAAACTGATCAAAGCACTAATCTAGTACCTATATCAGGCTCATATTATTTTCTTTTCAGTCCCTTAAATGAATGACAAATAAAAAAAGTCTTTAGGCAGTTTTGCATTGTGTAGAAACTTGTATGTTTCTTCTATTTTTATGGCACACGTTACTCATAGTAGTTGTCTTCCTGTGCAAAGCTCAGGATGAAACACAACACGCTACAGCTACTAGCAACGAGTAACTTGTTTCATGTGACTACAGAAAGTATATTAAAAAGCAACATTTCTCAACCCCCCAAAACACAGAAATTTTTGTATTTAAACCCAGTTCTTCATTTATTTTAAAACATTAATAGTATTAAGTCTCACAGTGTAACACAGGCAACATTTCAGCCGAAAGACACCCTTGGAACAATTAAGACCATTCTCCTGTTACGAAGTATGGGCACAGAACCAGAGAAAAGTACTTCCATGAACACATGAACTAGTTGCTGATAAGTGTTTTAGGGAGCAATAAAGGGACAGGGGAAAGCTCTGCTGGACGATGACTGCAAATTTACCTGAGGCAGGTCCAAAGCCAACACTAATACTAAACAGAAAAAAGGATATGGACTTTTATTCAGCTCAGTCACCCTGCCTCTTTATACTCATCCACCCAGTAGCCTTTTGATCTCAGTTCTCACATTTATTTTCAGTGCTTTACAACTCATCACCACCACTTCTCACTCTGAAGCAGACGATCTCTGCCTTCGAACAAGAAGGCAGGCATTGTGATCAATGGCTTCATATGGCAACATTAGGCAAGGTAGTAGAAATAGATCAGGTAGCAAGAAATAGGAGGTAGATGTGATGACCCATTAGAAATCACAGTTGCAGAGCATTTACTTCAAAGAAAATTAGACCACACTCTCAAGTGAATTAAAAGATTTCATACTTGCATTTAAAGTTTTAGATCATATTTATTTCATTAGTGCAAAAGCAATCTTGGATCTTCCTAACAGTTTATGCAAATGTAACCATGACCCGAAACACAAGCTGGGTGATGCTTTGTTTTTACTGCAGGAAATACAGGATTATGCAGCTAAAGATTCGTGCAATGAGTTATTGGCTTCCATAACCTTATCTGTCCTTTGCACTCAGATCAGGAATAGAGCAAAGACCTACTACTGTCTCTAACAGATATTTCTTGGAGCACAGAGAAGGTGGGTCATTTTTGCTGAGCCAGTTTTCCTATCACGACAGATAAGCAAGAGTTAATGAATGGTGAAGAACAAAGGCTTGCCTAATAACAAGAGTGATTCTTCATTATCTGGGAAAGTCCAAGATTCTTCCTACTGTTCTCTCAGTTTTCCTTGTCCTTTACTGAAGAATGCTATTTAAGAATATTAGTTATCACATAGGAAAACAAAATAACCAAACCAAAACCCACAAGAAAGTGGAAGATACAAGGAAAAGCCACGAGCTAGGATGGTCTCACAGAGTCTCTTCAGAAACATCTATAGCAACTCTATACCAACAGCTGCTCATTATCCAACCTCAGTCACATGATAAATGCCCAAAGGCTGATGGTAGCCCCTCATGCAAGCAGGCAGCCCCACCCTGTTTCAGTGCTTTTAAATTAGGCAGAAGGGAAACCTCAGAGCAAACACCTACCAGCTAAAATGAGAAATCAACAGCTACCCGTGTGGGGTTATTTTCTATAGGCTTTCTGCTTATTTGTCTAGAAATATAGTCTAGCTGAGTCATATTAAAGAAAAAAATCAAAGAAGAATCTTCTAGAGGATTAACTTCCAAACTGGGAATGCCGTGATACCACTACATAAAAATTCTTTTATAGCACTACTTCAAAGGTTTCCTGAACTTATCCAAGGAGCACCATTACAGGTGTGCAGGTGGGAAAAGAGCATAAATCAGACAGTAAGGACTGCTAAAGAGATGGGGTTCACCTTTTATTACTGACACTCTCTAGACTTTGGCATTTTCCTTACATCCTGAAAGCATCTGTGTGAAAATGAGTATTGCAAACTTACGAGCTTGTGTTTAGAAAGTGTCTTAAATCATCCCTTTGAGCAGAGGTGGTTGGTTCAATCTCTTTAATTTTCACCTTGATGTGCTCCAAACAATCAGCTACTCTATAGAAGGTAGACACCACCATATTCTTTTTGATTAAAGAAGCTACAACTGAGCTGCTACATGCTGAACTTCAGGATAGAAATATACAGTGACTTTACTTCCCTGCTAGTCCTCTCAAGGGATTCAGATGAAGAGACAGAATTTGTGAAACTCAAGAGAGTCTGACTGTAATGCAAGTTAAAGACTATCATAGTTGGAACCACATCCAGTAACAAATTTCCAGGCACCTCACTACCTCTGTTAGTGACTATCCTGCTGACTGCAGACTTTCAAAGACACAAGTGGCTGTTCAGAGATTCTTTGAATTTCTCTGTTGAACTTGGACTACTTTGCAAATCTGCCTTTAAAGAACAACTTAAAAAGAAAATATAGTCTTCAACTTTAAGATAAACAACCTGAAGGCAAACGTGCAGGATTTCCTTACTTAAAAGATTCTAAAGCAAATTAAAAAATAAAAATGAAGTAATGTAATAAAAAGAATCTTAGAGCAGATTTAAAAAAAAAAGTTTGGTCATCTGATTGAAAACAGGAAACTTATTCCTTAACCTCACAGTCCACTTTCACGTGCAGGAATTGTTTCAAAAAAAATGAAGCCATGTATTCTAGGTAAAGTTTGATACATGATTTAACAGAAAATTAATATGAATTAACAGCATTTTATCTAGATTATAAGAGTCTTTAGGTTTATATTTAGCACTTACAGAAGTTTTCAGGTGCCACCTTCTAATTTCCATTTTCCCTGAGCTAAGTTTTCGCACTTACAGAAGTTTTCAGGTGCCACCTTCTAATTTCCATTTTCCCTTACAGGAGTATTCTACAGGAGTATTCTACAGGAGTATATAAGTATGTTATAACCTTATTAACAGAAAGAATGACAGAGCACTAGACAAAGCTACAAAACACTTTTCTATTCAATCTCTTTCACAAAAAATGCTATCTCTAAGAGCTTCATTGTACAAAGCAAGTAGACATTTTAGTATTTGGTGAGCATAGCAAGCCTGTTGTAGTTCAAGCGAGATTAGCTTCAAAAATAATTGGAAAGATTGATAACAGCTTATTTTCTAAAAACAGGAAAAAATATTTCCATTAACCTCCCAGAAAGCTAAAAGACCAGAAGTGCTAACATTAGCCTGTGATCTCTTGTACTCCTCCTACCTTGCAAGCTAACAACAATATCAGCTTATATTTGGCAAACTGAAGCAACCTATAGCATTGGCTACTAATGTCAAAGAACTCAGAAAAATGCAAGAACGTGCATGCAGAAGCAACAAGATGTTCTTCAAAATGGTAACTACAGATTTAGTGACACCATGCAACAGGCATCTCAACAGTCTATTACAGAAGAGTAATGAAGAAAGTTCACACTAATCACTGCACAACAGTTTCTTACTCTAAAGATCCACAGTACATATCAAATCGCTTTATCCTCCCCCTGAGCAAAGAATTAAATGCTGTACATTTCTAATTTGAGACCTCCTTCATTTAATATACTTACTGAAAGAGGAAAAAGTTAAAAGGCCACAGCGGCTGTAAATAATAACCACAAAGTATCTGGACTATAACTACTTTTAAAGTGACACTAATTTTCATCCAATTATTCTAGCATTTCAAAAATGGTATTTTTGACTGAAGGAGACAGAAGTTCTACATACCTCAAAGCCCAGTCTATCTTTCTCTTTCCAAAAACAGAAATGTGTAACCTTCTTATCCCAAAATTCATCCGGCTTTACTACACAAACAAGTGACACCTCAGCTGGAACAACATTCTGTAAAACAAATGAAATAATAAGTAAACCAGTCAAGATTAAACCCCCATTTACCATAGACCTGAATTTCACTTACATGTAATCATCTATTTAAAAACCTAAAAAATTCACAGACAGAAATTAAACTGTCTTCTACTTCTATGTCAGTCTGCTGCTTCTATGTCATATGTTGGCTCCCTCCTGCTTTGTAGTTGATTGCACTAAATTTCATAGCGAAATCATGTCAGAACTGAAAAAAAAATGTAACAGCTTTACTCCCAGTCCTGAGGCCTAACCATTAGTCCACAATACATCAGTAACTCACATCAAGATTATATTCTATACTTCTCTAGTACATATTGCTTACAGTAGAATGAAATGGCTTCATGTTAACATTTCAGTATATTAATTCATAGTATTACCAGCAGAACATTCCTCAGTCTAAACCAGAAATTTAACCTACCAAGTTGATTTCATATTACCACACTGAATATAGATTATAGATAAGGAACAGAGACTCCTGATTACTCTCAAGTCATCAGCTATAGCAATACTCAACCCTTAGATAATCACAGTACTGACCTAAAGGTGACACAAACCATGGGATCTCTCTTCACATACCTTATTTATGAAAATATAATTCTGAAAAGGTTTACTACAACCAATTCAGAAATCACAACACTGGGGGGAAAAAAGCTATTTCACTCTTACATTACTTTAATGAATATGCCCCAAAGACTTAAAAGCAGACAGTATTTTTAACACAGAAGTGTGTTCGAGGACTAACCTGCCCCTTTATGAACCATATATCCAAGCAGAGAGAAATCTCAAGTGGTCTGCACAAGTGATTATTTTACATAACAAAATCTTTTATTGCTTCCTTCTCAAATTAAAGATACAGATGTGCAACTCCTGTTTCTGCAGGCTTCATACTGGCAGGAAGCGTGCTGACAGGAAGCCCATGAAATCTTAGCGTGTGCAAATAGCTGCCTTCCCCACTAGCTGAAGTTCCCACTAAATGCCACAATTGCTCATTAGCTGAAGTGAAGGCTCAGTCAAGATCATAATCAGAATATAATGGATGCAATTACTATCACTCCAAGGAATACCATCTTAGTCAAGAATAGGTGAAAGACACCTTGAAACAGACTTAAAAACCCAGGAGCAACAATGAGTCAGGACAACAAAATGAAAATTAGTCATATTTGACACACTTCCTGAGGCTTCATCTAAGCCTGAGAGAAAAAAACTGGTCTGGCAAAGATAAATCATCTGTGCTGTAAGAAAGGCAGTAATTCAAGTTCTCTAATCTATTTAGAATGATGTATCTTGCATTTTCTTCAGCTACTGAGACCAGAAAACCTACAATGTTTAGCAGAAGTAAGAATTATAACTCCACAGTTGGGAAAAGCCAAAATAAGAAATTGTTATGAATTTAATTTGGAATTGGCACTTTTTTTTTTTTCCTTCTTCTACTTTTTATATTATCCAGAATACAATTTCCTATTGGGACTACTATACACAACAAAATCAACTACAGCCAATTGCAATGAAAAGCAAGTAGTACAGCACATTGCATCAGAACCTGCTTGGCTGCACTATCTGTGTGATCTGCTGCCCTGCAGACATT
>NW_008594077.1:0-21376 GCF_000691845.1 Merops nubicus | reverse complement strand
CTACATGTTGACCGGGAAAGGGGTTTTTTTTTTTGTTTTTTTTTTTTTTTTTTTTTTTTTTTTTGTAACTAAAACTGTTTTAGGAAAAGGTCTACAACTGGATGTTCTCAGCAGATAATGAATTTGTCCCTCACTTGAATGAGGTGTATCATCTGCTTTTCAGGCTGTTTCTTCCTGCACAGTACTACATTTTGTGATTTTAAAAGGACATAAATTGTTTCTCAATGAAGAAATTACTGCCTCTACAATAACCCAGCTACTGTGTTCATGTCTGTACAATTAATCAGTTAGTTATGAATGAATAAATATCTTTTTACCTGCAGCATTAAGACAACTGTCTTTACCACGTTCCATTGAGATTTTCTGCCATCCACTATCACAGTAAATCCTCTAGCTTTACACTTCTCACTAAAAGAAGAAAAACACTTAGAAAAAAATAAAATTCATCAACAAGTGTTATAACACAATGACTTTGGATTTCGAGTCTATACAACTACATGGGGATTTTATTTACAAAAATACTCTTATAAACTTTAAGTTCACTCATTTAGAAATAGCTCAATTTTAATACTCAAGCATATTGATAGATGATCCAATTACAACTTTTCAGTAGCACTGAAGTGTATTTCATACTACAGGCCTGTATTTAAACATTAGCAACTCTGAAAAGGTTTCAAAACCATAATCAAAATCATAAACTTCACAAAATCCTCAGAAATAAGATGTTGATTTACAGTTTCATAAGGAGACAAAGGGATGCCAGTTTTCACAATTCACTTGTGAATTGGCACAGATCTGAGGATACAGCTACATATCACTTGATGCATGTCCAAGCAGGAAACCATCTAACCATGCTTTTGTTTTCTGAACAAATGAAATAGAAATTGTAGTGCACAAAAAAGCTCTACAAGGACAAAGCTTTGCATATGGATCTACAAGAAAGAACATTATAGACTGACATAATCTCTTTTTCTTCTAATGAAGTTTGAGCCTGTGTATAATACAAAAAAAAAAAAAAAAAAAAAAACCACACACACCCACTGCTGAAAACTGTTAGCTGCAAAAACAAAAAATCAAAAGTGCTTCTGCGCAAGTACCAAGTGATAGAGAATAGTGAAAACTTTCCTCACACTGTGCATTTCAACAAAAACCTCTCCAGCTTATTTCAAACTGAAGCTGGCAACAAGGTGCTTACAACAGCTGGATAGTGTTCTATGCTGGCAGCAGCCTCTGGATATCACCAACAGCTGGGCAGTGTTACATTCTCACAACCAGCACAGCAGCAGCCAGAATAGGACCGAGGAAGTTAAGCTCATAATTTTAGCATTAGTTACCACAATAGATACCATGTCTCCGGTTGAAATTTTTGTATCCAGCAAAGCTATAAGTAACTAAAAAAAGATGACATCTACATCAGGTAAGAAAAGCATTAATCTTTAGCTAATCTTTAGCATTAATCTTTTTTATTCAGAAAATAAAGCTATTTCTGTGATCTCCACAGCTTACAAAACACAAAGCAATTTGAAAGTAAGCATTATGTTTCACATTGAGAAATTTAACTGTTATTTATCTCTTGCTTAAGCTGAACTCGATCAAGTGTTGGGGGGAAGACAAATTTATCTTGGAATTTAAAAAGGAAAAATAGGGGAGGCAAAAAAAAGGCACCTTACTAGTCTATTTAGAAAAAAAATAATTACAAAGTTGACTGCCAATGCATACATGCTTTTGGTTTTAAGGAACTTCTAAGTTTACACACATGGTTTTTCTGGAAGCACTCTGAGCACTCAGGCTTTACTCATGCAGTGTTTAATCACAACGAGCTCAAAAGGCACACTAGCACTACTTTTAAGAACAAGATGAATAGAGCTACTACAGCATCTTGAGACGTGGCTTCCTTAGGCTAACTAGAATTTAGCAGTATTATCATCTGCTCTTCTCTGCTACAAAACTATTACAAAACCAAACAAGTATATTCAAAAGTGAGCTACCTTTTGAAAAGTTCGTTCAACACAAACATAAATGTTTGCACTAAAGTTAAAATTAAAGAAAAAAAAAAACAACCCACACTTGGTGATTTGAGCCACAATACAGAGAATACAACAAGCAAAGCAAACTTTAGTATGCACAGACAATAGGGTAACATCATCACTTATTTTTCCTGGATTCTGAAGAGAGAGGCCTCTTCAAAATCTGAGAATTTTAAATAGCGTCAAAGATGTAATAGTAGACTTAAACACAAGGAATAAGTTGGCCAAAGTTTTAGGAAAGCTTTATGCACACACATTCCTGCCCTATGCACCCTGAAGAAATTTTACCAAAGATACTACGAACAGTTATGCCTCTCAAATTTTGGACACAGCTTTCAGAACAGTTATAGTTGCAACTTGTGTCACACAACTGAATTAAAAGTTAAACATAGTAAGTTACATTACACACAGAACTTCGGGGGGGAAAAAAATAGCATTAATGTTTCTTGGTCAGCTATCTGGTTTGGGGACAAAATCCCTTCCCAGACCCCTCCTTTTTTCAAATACTGTTCAGCAAGTGTTTGCAAAATGAAAAAGCCAAGCTTTTAGGCCAGAAAGTCTGCATTTCCCACTAAAAAAAACAACGTGAAAACAAAAACAATGATTTTTCCATACTGCCACTATAAAAGAGAGGTCATTTTTTCCATGACTGACAAACAGAACATTAGATGTGGGAACACTGAATCTTGCTTGTACAGAGCACAAAGAGTACTTTGGTTGAATTTTCAGACAGTTATTTTTATAGTAATATATGTAAAACCATACCCTGGATGAGACACTGGAATAATTAATGCTTGCTAGAACAACAATGCCTGCATCTGTTCCACAAATACAGCCAAGTCTTTAAGTCAATGAGATGACTTGCACGGGTGACCATTTGGGATTTCCATTACTTTACAAAAGACAACAAGCTGTTTCAAAAACCTTTACACTTCCATGACAACTGTTGTGCAATACAATCATATACATATTGACGTTTTCACTTGTAAGCAACCTAAATTTTTTCTTTGCTTCTCTCATCCCAATCAGATTTTTTTTAAACAGTCTTAACTACAAAAAAATAAAAAAAGAATCATATCATTTAATTGTTTTTTGGAAATATTTAAATATTGCAAACGCAAAGTACACTAAACAGTCTGCAGTTTTTCCATTGTTTCTGTTTCAAGAAGAGAAATTTGGAGGAATACAAAAGCAAGCATTTATCTGAGAGGCTTCCTTCCTTTTAAATCAGTGGCACAAGGGAACAAAACAAAAGCTATGATAAAGATCAATCTCTAGATTTTAAGAAAAAAAAAATGGAGTTAACTAAGCTGGGACCAAGAACTGACACTGTGAGCTTGCAGGGTTCCAGGCACAGAATTTAATCAACAATGATTTTAGAGCAGTGTCCAGATGACAGGACTCTGGAGTCATCATTCAGTATTTTAAGCTGCACCTTAACTTTAAACATTTGAGTTGCTCCATAACTTAAGTAACATTTCATATGTTTTTAGGCTCAGTGCAAATTTAAGCACTACAAGCTACAAAGATTAGGTAGGTACATTGCGAAGAGAAAGAGGAAAAAGCTTTTCCACTTTGGGCAACGCCACCTTTGCAAGCTTAGGATTTTCATTAGAATGGTTCATTAATTTACCTAGTAATGTAAGTACACTTTCATTTTAAAAAAATTATCATAGATATCCCAAGAAAGGAATGAGGAAATGAACAAGACAAAAATCCACAAAGCCATATACACAGAATAAAAGGAAATATACAAGTCTTAGCAGATATCCCTTAATTTATTAGGATGTACGTTTCTAACTCAGGCGGTATCACATTTTAAACAAACATTTATGTAGTTCATTTGATACTGAAAGGCAAATAGAAAGAAAAAGTAATAAAAAGATCCCTTCCACCACTGAAAAAGAAGGCAGCCCTGAACAGAATGCCTTTGAAATCACCTTGGGATACTTAGAAGGTAGTCTAGTGTGACACTCAGCTCATCCATACTCGTCTGTTCAAGGCATAATGGAATTGTCAGAATGAGGCCACTTCTTCTGTCCTTCCCTCCTATTGGGGGGAGGAAAAGTCATTAGAAAGGGAATGTGACACCTTCAAGGTAAACAAAATACTTTGTACTTACACAGTCATCTCAAAATACATCATAACAGTCATCTTTAAAGTTGCTGTGAAAATCACAACTGACATTTCACCTCTCAGTTACGAGTATTCATTCACCACATTGATATTTAAGGCATCACCAAGGCTCCAGAGCATAAGCCACATTTGTAGCTGTCATAGTCTTTCATGTACTACTTGCAACATAACACAAATCAAGTTTTCCAGAAGTACTGTTTTTGCATATCTAAATTACACTCTTAAGAAGTATCTCCTAGACCTTCTACACTAGCAGCCTCCCAGAAACCTGGTAAGCTTCCAAGGTGAGCATGTGCCCAGCAGCTCCAATGGAACACTACATCTCCTAAAAATATCAAATACACAAAGGAGCATCTTGTTCCACACAGTCTGCCCATGGTACATACCCTAAATCGGTATTTCGTTCATTAAACCCTTCTGGTAGAAGCTATACAGAGTATCAGCAACAAAAATATTGAAAGACCTGGCCTTACATTTATATGTACATTATAAAATCCAGCAAAATCAAATCTTAGGTGATGTTTATGTGTTGCATTTAAGTGACGTGTTCTACAGCTGTGGTTTAGGTCATTTTTGACTACACAGACTCTCAAGAAAGTCTCTGAAATTGTACATTTAAAAAAAAAAAAAAAAGAAAAGAAACAATGACTTTTTAAAAGAAAACTGAAACTTTCTCTTCTGGTCTTTCTGCTAAAAGATTGACTTTTAAGTCACACAGCTATGAACCAGTAACCAAAATGGATTTGGACTAGGTTTTTATAGCTTAAATTGGAACTGAAACCCAATGCACTGAATAAAAAATGATCACATGAAAAATAAATACAGACATAGCTCCCCGAAAGGGTCAACGAGCAAGTGCTGTAGAGTGAAAGAAATCACGTGTGCAGCTGACTCCATTATCACATCTCCAGGCACAGGGGCATCGCTAGTGAGCTTCTGAAGGCAGAAGACATGGAGACCAAAACATTTGCCCTTAAAAGGCTCTTAACTCATCTGAGGATGAAGTAAAAGGGGCAAAGATAGCTGTGATGCATCCTTCCACTTAATTTGGAGCAATACAGCTAGTTCATGTATTCACCATTTTAAGCAAACCACTTTATCCATTTTTTTCCCCTCTCTGCCCTTGAATCTTTTAACATCCATAGCCAGCAAGAACAGGGATATTCATTTCAAAGCCCAGGCGAGTACCTTGCTGGGTTTCTTGATGGAAGGAGCCGCGTGTGACCTATGAGAAGCGAGGAGGGGAATTTGCAGATGAAGTGAAGAAAATTAATGAATCCAAATATCTACCAGAAGGATGTAGTGTTTGAGTTCATAGCTTATTAAACAACAACTTCAGCCACCTTAAAGTTCAGGAGTGTTTTTTTTAAATCTTTGAGTGTTTGGTTTTGTTTTTTTTTTTTCAAAGTAAGTTTTTCACAGTCTGGAGTAGCTGAAAGCCTTTTTTATTTTATTCAATATTATTTTTTAGAATAAATTTTAATTTATTAGCTATTATATTAAAAACACCAAAACATATAAGTACCTGTAGGAGGCTGTGACTAAATAGTTTTCTACATATTTTGGAACAATTGTACAAAAATAATGTGAACTTTGGCATTATTTGGGGTAAAAAAGAAGCATGGTAAAACCCCATAACTTGAGAAAGAATACATTTATTCTCTAATTAAGTTTGTTATTTGCATGGTTAAAGCCATGAAAACATGCTTTGGTTTTATAAAATTACTTAATATTGGCAGAACTGAAGTTCTAGCTAAGCACTCAGAACAGCTTTTTACAGAATAGTACCAGCTGCTCAGAAATAAGACAAAGCACAGCACAGTAATGCTTGCAGATGCATAAACATTGACATAATTTGATAAGAATGTCCCCTATCCATTAGAGATACAGGTAAGACAATGAAAAAACACTGTTTGTTTACACAGCATATGTTGGCCTTTTAATTGCAGTAGGTTTTCTTCCTTTGTTTCCAAAGCTGTGCAAACTCTTCAGAGGGTACTAAAGATCTACTAATACACACATACTTTCTACATCTTCATAAAGGACCTACTGCTTTAAACTGGTCCATTGCAATAGTTGTGTTCCCTGTTCCTCTCTCTTTTTTGGGGGAGAATTGTTGCTGAAAAACAGAAATTAACTTTTTATTAACTATATTTCTAAACAGGAGAAGAGTGGTGCTATGTGAGAAAGTACAAATGGATAGATCTTTTTCACAAAAACTAAGAGGGAGTCACAGTTTAAAGCAACAGTTATTTAAAGACTGTCCACACTTCTCTGTTTCTGAAAGGCAGAAAGCCTGAAAACTGGAGTGGGTAAGCATGAAAAAAAAAAGGGAGAATGCCTCCATGCTTTAAAAACTGGCATTTGTACTCATCTGTACAATTGGGAGTGAAAAAAAAATAATTTCTCTCCACTTACTACACCCCCTAGTGGCGTGCACATTAAATCCAACAAATAAGAGGAAAATAGTCTGTGGATGTAAAGTAGTACTTCAGCAGATGTACTGATTCAATGGTAGCTTGTTGGGTACCATTTCTCAACAAGAATAAAACATTAAAATGTATAAAGAAGCCTTTCCTTAAGTGTTCAGGTATTGTTTGGTCATTCCTTATTCATAAGGAAACCCTCAAAAAGGGAGTGTACAGTTTTTAGGAAAATATATATTTATAAATATGCTTTATTTAGAAAATAAAGTAGTTGAAACAAAAATTTGCAACAGCCCATTAAAAAATGGATTATACACTGTACAATGGAGCAAGTATAGAAAAATTACTTGAGCATGGAAACACTGTCAGAAATATTAATAAAAATTACAAGACACAGACTGGACAGAATTTGGTGATCAAACTGAGTGAGGCTACAATGAAAAAAAGAACACAAGAGGTTACTTCTACCGCGCAGAGTAGAAGGAGCGTCTTGAACCAGGTTCCAAGGTCCAAAACTCTATGGCAGCAGCTCAGGACTCTACTGGATGATATATTTGTAAGAACTGTATCTAATGCTCCCTTCTCCTCCCTTTCCCATGAACTCATGAGTGGAGCATTTCCCCCACGGCTGACAAAGGAAGGGTTTGCAGAGAAACATGTTTTTTTCTTGCATTTGTAGCAAGTTAGTCTCACCATAGCCAACTGAGAACTGGAAGGGACTTGTTCTGTTCAAAGTTACTTCTGGATTCATGAGACAGACAAACATCAGCCCCCACAAAAGTCAACTATTAATAATAGTTCACATTTCATTTACACAGACTTTAAAGTCTCCAGTGTTAACACCGGTTCGCAACACCACTCACATAAGATACCAGCCACACAAATTCTCACCTTTCTAGACATTTGCTGAACTGACTGAAAAAGAAAAACCACAAATCAAACTCAAAAGCTATAATCTCTTGATACGTTACAAAAAGACTGCAATAATTATCTGAATTATCCAGATTCCTGACAAGTCATCTTGTGTAACAACAGACAGGTTTTTCCTCCAGCTTGTGAACACTTACTAGACAAGACTCAAACATCTGTATTCTGCCTGCACTGTGATTTTTTTGTGTAGCTTCCTTGCACTGAAGTATATACAGGTCTGGTAGATACTCTGTCAACCTCCCATAACTTCTACCTTGCTCTCTTTGTGCTGTTTTCCTCAGTGAAGAATGATGGCCAGTCATTTACATAAAAAATAACTGGTGTATCTTTATCCATCTAAGAATCATTTTAACTCCAACCTGTATTTTTAAAGGAAATACTGAAGAAAAAAAAAAAAAAAACAAAAACTGAATGGGACTTTAAAGGAATATATTACGTAAAGATACAAGTTAGAAAGTGATGACTTTCATGGATGTAGTCTAGCATTTCCCAATACCAGCACACTAAATAATAAGAATTATTTAACTGAACAGGAAAGTAAGTTATTCTTTGATCTTGTATTATTTATAATTCCTGTCTAGAAATTAAAGATGGTATAAATAATTACCACTACATTCAGAATACAATGTTATTGAAATAAACCAAATCACATTGTGATTTTAGGCATGGTAAACAACTCGTTATCTTACCAAAAAAGCACTACACTCTGACTATCTGAATCTTTAGGCTTAGAATTAAACCTGAAAAACAGAATCAGGGGAAGCTGATGTATGTTGCAACTCAGAAGTGGTATAATTTATAAACTGAAAACATGTTTAAGTTAAGGAAAGCAACAAAAACATCAGAAAAAAAAAAAAAATCTAATTCACTTTCCATCAAAGTGGTGGTTCACTTTTTTTGCCGAGTTGGTAGGTTGCCTTTTTTTCTCTGCTATTTGTAATGATCTACCAAAATGGAAACTATACAGCCATGAATTCAAAGTCTGGTGAGACACTGCTCTATTATAAACCACTCTAGTCTGCTTCCAGAAAAAAGAAGGCAGGGCTAATATTATTTGTACCATTTTAAATTAAAAATGTTATGAGACTTCAACATATAAACCCTGGAGAACGTATTCCTAAAATATTATTTTTTCTGATTATTTGTTTTTATATCATTAATATCTTTTCATATATGAAATAAAATAGCTTTAAAGAGACATGATGAACTGAATTCTGTCAGGTTCCCTATGCTGAAGAACACTTAAAAGAATTACTACATGAACCTTTACCGTTCATTAAACCTTCCATTTATACCACACAATGATCAAACCTACTTAGAAATATGTAGGCTCAGAAAGGCTCCCAGCATTTAAGCTGCCACTCAAATTACTTTGCACTAAGAACATCTACATTTTGAAATGGATCAGGCAACCTTTAAAAGTAAATTGAAAATGCACTCTAGTTAATGAGAACTTCCCCTTGTGGCATAGTACTGAACAACCAGCAATGCAATATGCATCTGCTATTAATACAAAAAAAAAAACCTGCTCACTCTCCTAGGCTTTAAGGTAAGTTGAGTTTTGGAGATTTGTTTATTTTTAAACAGGAATTGTTTGATTTGCAATTGCTAGGGGCAGTAGGCAAGTTCAAAGCAAAACAAATTCTATTAACAAAAGGAACAGGTTCCACTTCTCAAATGACTGGAGCAGGCTAAAGTAGACTAGCTAAAATAAACTACATTTGTGGTAATACTTATCAATTTATGAAGCTGAGAAGTGTTCTGCAAGTTATCTACCTACCTCAGAGTAGGCAATGAAACACCAAGAACTAACAACAGCCATCTGTAACATCAGTGAAATCAGCAAGAGAATGTCATGCATCATTTTAAATATTACCTTCTGCTTCATCTACTCCTCGTGCTAGAGAAAAGTTACCTTCAGCCAAAGATTCAAGAAGTTCTAATAAATATAATAGCAATTCCAGCCTTGCCTGAATTAAATACTCGGCAATAATCAGAATGCTGCAACGCATGGCTAACTCTGCTTCCTTCCACTTCTATGTTGGAGAAAAGACGAGTGAAAAGGAAGGAAAAACTTTCCAAAGAAAATCCTGAAAATATTTCCTCTGTATTTCTAAAACCATGTTAAAAAAAAAACCAGAATGGATTATTCTTGGATGTCTGCTAAATCATCTTTCATTTATATACGGACTGAAACTTCATGACATCAACATTGTGGGTTGAGCTACAGGCTACAGCAAAAACAAGTGCTAAATGCCAACAGCAATACCTCAGCTACTAGATAAACAATTTCAGAGATCCTTTTGAAATACAATAAAGCACTAACCAACAATACATTTCTGTTAAATATATCCAGCAAATACAAGTAACCAACCTAAAAATTCCATCCATATCATGCAAGTAGGAACCAATTTAGGAAAACAGAAATTATACCTGAAAGAAAAGCCAATTTTTTCTTCAGAATGGGTAGTATTACTGAAGCTTCCATTCTAGTTCAGGTAATTTTCACAGCTCTGAAACACAAGAGGTTAAATTTGTCAAGCATGGGAAATCAGTTACAACATTTCACTAGAAAGAGCACTGACTTAAACACGGTTGTGCTTTTCTGAAGGAAGCACAGAACACTGCAACCAAAATCCAAAGCCTTGTAAAAACGGAAAAAAAAAAAAATCACATGCATTTTCCAATATAAGATTTCTTCCTCATCATCACTACAAAAAATTTTAAAATTTAAAAACAAAAAATCAAAGCAGTATCTCAACCAAGGACACTGAGGTAAAAGTCCTATTTCCCAAATCCATTAAACCACAATTAATTTACAGGTAGATCATCTGTTTGCTTGGTCATTCAGACATAATACAGTGTAAATAAAATTACACTTTTGCACAGTCTGTCTCATATTACTAGGAATATAACAACTATTTAAATACATTATGCTGCTTTTATGTCAGGACACTGCCATTACCCTGCCATTGGTAGGCCTTCAATTGAAGAAAAACACCCAACAGTCAGATAAGTATATCTAACACGTATCTGGAAATGTTTCTGCTCCTTTTGTCTCCAAATCCCTTCTTATCCTCTTCCATTTCATTTATCTCATTTTCATTGCACTATGAACTGCAACACACTCTGAGTAAGTGTCTGCATTTCACTGACAAATAAACACAATGCTTGAACTGCAGCCTCCTCTGCCAGCATCTGGCAGTAAGTCTGTCTCAGTTCATACTTACACAAATCAATTCACATAACAAAATAACCCTAATTCTGCACAGAAACACAAAGCTCAAGTTATGCGCCAGTATCTAGTCAGAATAAAAAGCAGGTCAAACAGGTTTTTTTTTTTAATTCCAGGCACAGGGTTACTGCAACCTGGAGTTCTCCATCTAGATACTTCACAACTCACTCACACTAATAGAACTGTTTTATTCCTGGTAGGAAGTTAATTGAATCAACACTATACATGATCTAGGAGAAAGAACACCAGAAAACACCAAACAGAGATCATGAAGTAAAACAGAATAGTTATTCCTTTTGTTGCTATAACCACGAGCTTCATTACTAACAAAAAAGCAGACTGATTATTTTTATTATGGAACAAACAACATTCCAGTAACTTTTTACTGTCCCTCCCTGTTCCAATGCACAATGCTTCACAATGTTCATTCCTTTCCCTTTTACTAAAGTGTCCACATTCAAGTGTCATTTTTGTCAGTTTTATAAAATACACATTTCTCATACAACAGAACCAAAGTTCGGTTCTTTCAGGAAGCTGAGTCCCAGGACAGCTTGCACCTTAAACAGTTACTCAAATAAGCGCCTTATTAAAGCTTCCTGTAGGCTTCAGACAAAAAGTTTTAGGCTATTTGTTGTACAGAATACAAAACAAGTATGACTTGTGCAGTTCATTTTTGCCTCTCAGACACCACGCTCCAGCCACCCTGTGTAAGCTATTTAACTCTGTAAATCTGTAAGTTTTTGGGTTTTTTTTCTTAAGATGTGGAACACATATCTGGTAATGATTTTTTCCCTCTCCTCCCCAAGCTGTATTTCAACATTATTACAAATGTCACTTTATTATAAACAATGAAGAAAGCCTAAACCTACACATACACTTAATTACCTTCCTACTTTCACATATGAATGGAAGTTTTCATTAATTTACTGACTTTAGGTAGCATGTTACTTTACTATTGTGAAAAGAACAATTTATGTAATATGAAAGCACTGCTTGGCTTCCTGCCACAGCAATGGCACTGTCCATGGAGCAAAATAGTTCTTTTGTTCAGTATTTCCTGTAACCAAAGGAAGCATTCTGTCCATTCAGAGCAAAGGGAGGTGAGGCAGAACAATTAGAACAATTGCTGATAATTTCAAACACCTAGCCTTTGGGAGAGCTTTCCTCTGGGAGACCTTTCATGTGTTCCATCTAGAAGAAAACTCTCACCAAAACAGGTTATCAGAAAAAAAAAAAAACCTTCATGTTTAAAAATAAGGTTTAACATACTTTTCTCCATCTTTAAGACCCCAGAGAATCTCAGGATGAATTAAACTAAATGTCTTCAATATTGGAAAGTGAAACTATTTCAAGAGAATGGGCGCCTAGTTTCCACTGGGAGCTATTTTTGAAAGGCATGCTGGTAAAAAGCAGGTAAGTATATTTAGACCCACAAATAAAAGGTAAACTCTTTTTAACTGATTTAGAAGAAAACAAAGTGACAGGTGCCTGAACTGGCCATGAAGCTCTCAATTGAGAATAATAAGGTGCTGCTCAATGCTGTCTCACTGTTTAGATAAAAGAAAATGATCCAGTGTCTATTCATCAATAAAAAAGGCATTTGGACTCATTAAATAGAAAAAAGGTACAGAAGAAAAGCTAAAGCACTGAAGAGAACAAATTCCACTTGAGTAACAGGAAATAATTCAAGAAGCTGCATTTTATCATTTACAAAACAAAGGACTTAAAGTCTATATTCTCAAAGTTTACAGATACAAAACAAGTTAAAGAGGTTAAATCCATATGCTGGATTTCTGAAAATCTAAAGTGCTGCATGCCCACCTGCAATCTACTTTGCCAAGTAAAATACCATACACCAAATGATAAAACTTGTGCAAACAGGAAACGTTAAATAAAAGAACTACATTGAAAAATCTCACTGAAATTGTTCAGAATAACCTGACCTTTCAGGTTTTTAAATCAATGCAGCAACCATAATCTCCAACAATGCATTCATTCTTTTGAAGATTTCCACAGAAAAGTGGTAAGACTAAGTCCACATAATATTTGTATTTAAAACCTAAATATTTGAAAAGTTTTCCAATGAAATAGAAAACTCTTCCAAACCACTACCAAGCAGAAACTAAAGCTACTTGTAGACAAAACTCTTAAAAACAAGCTTAAATGAAACAGGTATACATTAAAGGGAGGATGAGAAGACAGTAAGCAAATAGTAAAAAAAACCAAAATAATAAATTACAGCACCAATAAAAACATAAACAGTATTTCAAGCTGCAGTCCAATGTGAAATCAAATCACGACTTGGTGGGCTGCATCCCCTATCATTTCTAGGCTCTGGAAGACGGTATATTACATGGCTTTACTCAACAGCTTAAAATTCTAGAAATTCTTTCAAGAAAACCCAAAAAGCCACAAAACTCACACACAGTAAGAACTATAGGTAATTCATAACAAAAGTGCATAATTTCTGATGAAGAATACCACCTGCATTTTCTGCTACACATCTTCAGTCTCATCCAATTGAAAAAAAAAAAAAAAAAATGTGAAGGAACTAATGTTCAGATACTGTTAAAAAGCCTTTTAAAAGTCTGTTAAAGAGAGAGACCAGAGGAAGAAGTTGACAGACTCGCATTGACTAGATGACTGGAAGTAAGAAGCCCTGAAGGTGTTAGAGAAGCTGCCCCGCAAGCAACAGGTGTTCTCTTTCTAAGCAGCCCACTGGGAATCACTGGCCAAAAACGTTAATGATCAAAATAAATTCAGGCTCAAGGAGAGTTAATATAAACATATTTAGTCAAATTTATTGGATCTGAAACATTTAATATACTCAGTACATGGTAAAAGGTCTTTAAATGACTTAGTCCGTTCACAAGCATCACTGCAAGTTTCAGTGAATGAGCCCTTTCTTCACTCCCTCCATCCTGTACCAAGAAAGAGAGCACAGCTGATCTGCTAAGCGCAAGACTCAAAGTTGGGGGGGAAAAAAAAAAAAAAAAAAAATCTGATTTTTACTCCTTGTTCTGCTATGAAATATACATATGGCTTTCAGCAAGTCATTTATCCACTTTAGTCTTCATTCAGTCCCTCCATCTAATTCTCCTTTCACAAGAGTATTGTGATGTTTAATTCATTGATGTTTTTGAAAACTTGACAGAGAAGGAACTCCACAGATCTGCCTATAAATAACCAAGCAGCAGATGGGCAGCCACATTCAAAACTGTGGCAGCTTGCAAGTCCAAGCCCAAACAATAGCACAAATAACAACAGACCTTCTGAAATACTGAAATAAAAAAAAAAAAATTAAAGCCTCAACTATATAGGATGAAAGCCTTTTTTAATTTCAAGATCAGCTTCTGAACTGCAGGCCTTTCAAATTAGCAGCCTTGTTCCCTGAAGCCAGCGTGCAAGTTTTTTTCAGATGCTACCTTCAAACCACAAAGCATTACTCCACACTGTCCCTGGATCAGCCTAAAGAAATTCATCTGTCCCACAAAGAAATAAATTCCATGTGCAAAAGAGGAAGAAAGACTGATATCGCATTATCTATATAGATTATTATTTCAATTTTGTTTAAACCTACGTAAAAGGATGTAATTTCTCTCATAGCTAAGTGGCACAAAGACAGAGATAACACTAAGGAAGGTGTCTCCAGGGCTGATAACCCAGGGTCATTTGAGAAGTATATCAAACCTACCTAAGAAGTAGAAAAAAAAAAAGCTGTAAGCATTCATTAGTTAATGCTACCTTCAGCTGAAGAGCACATGGAAATGGGTTACTCCGTTTCAAAGTAACAACAGAACCTGAGACATGAACACCACCTTAGGCACTCAAATGCACTGCTTGGTTTTTACTCTTTAACACACTATGAGCAGTGCTAATAAGTTTTTAACATTAGAGCCCTTTAATACCTCAGGAGAAAAGATAACAGCACATATGTAGGGAAGATCAACAAGTTTCTTCCTTTTTCAACTTTTTTGTCTTTTTATTTTCTTTTGTTTTCTTCTTGACTATCTGTAAAAGCTATCCATAAGACGGGCATACTGAAGTTTTGTATTAGGCCTGATTTTCCAGTTGTACACAAAAAATATTCCTGAAATTCCATAATTCATAGTAAAAGATTAAAAAAAACCCTGTAGACTCAGTACATTTCATCAGTATGTAAGCTTGTTTAATTTTAAAGTAAAATGCAACTATAAAAAGTCAGTTCCTTTACACATAAACAGTCAGTACTGTAATGCAGCAACTTGTGAATGCAGCTGAATGGACAGACTGCAAATGTGCTCTATTTTTGGTTAAACCTAGGGTTAATGGTTGGCTAGGCCATGATCCAAAACCACCTTGTCACAGCTATATCAAATTTAAGCTTGGAAAAACTCCATTTCTGCTGCCCTATTTTCACCTGGAGGTTCAAGACTTACCTTGTCTGCTTTGTCTTCTAACTATAGATTTAGAAGAGCTCTCCATTAACTACTTCCTCTATTTAATCCACCTTCCATATTCATTTCCCACCCCTTTTCACCCCCTCAACGTTCTGTGAAAAGTGAAAAAAGAGGAGTGGCAAAAAGAAGCAATGAGCAATATAGTGAACCAGCAAACAAAGAAAAACTGAATAAGAGGGGTTATGCCATCGAAGAAGAAAAAAGGCATTGTGCTCTTAAGTTTTAACTTTGATCTCAGTCAGAGTTTTCAGTCATTTCTGAAATTATCTCAGTCATTTCACAGAATGGCAGAGCTCTTCCTCAGATTTAGAGCAAGTGTCAGAGGGGGAAAAAAAAGAAGGAAGAATACTGAGCACAGAAACAATATAACCAAAGATGGACAGTAACACCTGCATGTACAGCTGTGCAACACAATAGCAACACCTCAATCTTCTCATACAAGGGCACTCTCTCAAAGAATAGACTTCTTTGGATTCTGAGGTCATGTCCACAGACAGCAGTCTTGCTCCAACCCAAGGGAACACATGCAGATGTATATCATGTGTTATAGCATCATTACAAACAAAAGAGCTTGGTAGGATTTTCTACCTTTTCCAGCCTCAGGCCAAGCCCAGCACATATGCTAGATGCTACATTACAGCAGTTTTCAGGTTTCTTTAATCTAGAACAGCAGAGAAAATAAGTCACAAGTTTTGCATGCATCTCCCTGTTTCCTTTCCTGACACATTTACAGAGACACATGCAGTGTTTAACTCCATGTAGAACCCTACAGCTTGCCCTTACAAGCTACCACAGGCAACAGAAGACTCTGATCTACCTTATGCCCTTCCCTCACAACACGCAGCCAAAATATTAGAAGTTGCAGTCATCTGGTATAGTGCCACCTTGTTTCACAGCATCAAATGACTACGGAATACACAAAATGATACAATTTGGGAGGGTGCTTCTTCTGCCACTTTTTATATAGGAATAGATCAATTGAAATACTCTGTTAAAAGTACAGCACAGATGTTTTTAATTCGTCATCACACTTCACTAAGCCTCATAAAAAAAAAAATCTCAGGTTCACCTCTTAAAATCTTACTTAGAGATCACGGGGAAATTAAACAGAAATCACACTATTTGTAAATTCTCCCACAGAAATAGTTTGAGTCACAGCTTGAAAGAAAGAAAAATAATAAATGAATGGTAAAATAAAATTGCATACTCCTCTTCTAGCTCCCTCTACCAAAAAAGAAATCAACACAAGTCAAAAAAACTTGCAAGAAAGAGCTGGGGGGATGAATTCTTTAAGGATCTGTCCAAAACTAATTTGTGATGAAAAAGATCACAACGGGCTCTTATACCTTCAGTATTTCATGTAACTAAGACAGTATGAGGAATGAGATGGGGCAATTCAGGCCTTAAGCCGCCAAGTCAAAAGATGAAGTCAAAAGACAAACAGCTGCACTGATGAGTGCAACTGCTGGCACTCCGAAGCAAATGAAAAATAACTTTCCTCTGGGGTGTAAGATTAGAACTTCTTGTTCCTTGTATAACATTTATATAAGAAAATAATCCACAACTTTTTAACAATACACATAGTTGGCATTGGTTACAACTGCGCGTGGCTCAGGCCCTCAGGAGTCACTTCTCAGCTCAGTACAGTGACACTGCAACTGAATGGAAGCAAAAAGAAATGCTCTTCTAAACCGAAAAGCAACTTCAGTGGCAGGGGGTATGAAAGGGCAAGGGAATGTTTGAGTGTAAAAGTACAGTGAGGTGTGTAGACATAAGTGTAACAGACATAAAAGCAGTCAACCTTTTTAGGTGGAGAAAATTGACCCAAAAGAAGAAAAGAACAACTGAGAGGCTAATAAAAAGGCTGTCTACAAATCTCTAAAACTTTGAGTTTGATATCTGACCAAAATGTTCCCAACTCAAGAGTAACATTTTGATCCTGAAAAAATTTCCTCTGTATTAAAAAAAAAAAATAAATAAAATTTACAGTAGTGGCTTTCCCCTGCCTCACTGCACAACACACAAGATAGACACCATGAGGATAATAAAAATCTCTTCATAAGGAATAAATAAGTCATTTCAGGACTTTGCTAACTTTAACCAAACATGAAAGTAGAGGATGTTGAAATATGCCAGATCTGGTATGTAAATAACTTGCTCGTTCACATCTTTAAGTTTCAAAATATTACAGGATTACATTAATTCATTGTTATAGAAAATAAAAATAACTACATGTGCTGCCCTTGAATTACTGTGTGCAAGAGAAAAATCTTTCCTTAACTTGCACAGATGTCTTCAGTTTTTGTATTCATGTTAAAAATTCTGAACATTTCAGCTGCAAACAACAAATTAAACTGGCCACAGCAACCACCTGCAGTAACCAGAGCAGCCCTCTCGCTCTCCTACCTCCTCAAAATAAAACATGTAACATTCCACTACCATAAATAAATGGGTCACGTGCTTCAGAAACTATACAATCAAGCTCTCTGAACTGCTACCTGGAGCATCCTGCATAGATATAACATATACTTCCCACTGATCCTGTTTTCTAGGGCCAAACTGGAATGTCACATGAAAGAATTAGCAAACACTGTGCTAGCAGAGATGAAACAGACAACTCGCACTGAGGGTCTGTTGATTAGAAAGAAACCATTGCTTTTACCCACACTACAAAGAAGATAAGCCATGGTAGTTTTCATCTGTGTACTATGTGTCCAACCTGATCTTCTCCCTCAAAAAGAGCCATTTACTTTCTCAGGTTCAGCTATACATATCATTTAGTGACCAAAACAACAAGAGGACATCAAATCCTTCTATTTTATTCTTCCAACACCTTTGGGGTTTTTTTAGCCCTACTTGGTCTGGTCAACATTTATTCTTCTAGCTATCTCTCCAGGAATATATCTCAAATTCAGCTCTGCCAACACTGCATGACTGCAGCTTGACTCTGAGTTCTCATGTGCCTACTAATCCGTCTCCCTTGAGTCACTGATCCTGTGAAGACCTAAGTCATACCTTCATCTCCTCTTAACTACTGCATTTCCTTCTCAATGGGTTCTTTACGTCCCAGCTTCCAAACTTCAGCTTGTCCAAAATGAAGCAGCTCATCTTCTCACCTAGAAACAGGAAAACACTCCATATTGTTTTTCCACTTGCTTCCTTGTCAAGTTTAGCCTGCTGTTAACACTATCCTCACTTCAAAAACTCTCTCTCATTTAGTTCAAGAGTAAAAAACTTTGCCAGTGCATTTTTCTATTTGCTTCTGCAAGGTGCTCAAGTCTCTCATTTCTCTTCTGTGCACAAGCTTATCAACCCCATCGTAACAGCAACAATCTACCCCAATGCTTTGAAAACTTCTTTCCTTACTCTCACCCACAACACAGCTCCCTCTTGAAATCAGAGTTCACATTATCTCCAGTGTTAAACATCATCCAGAATATTCGCTAAGACTGTGTGAGACACCGTAACACAAGGTGCACTATATTATAGTATCTAAACAAGACTATGCAACATAACTTCAGTATCAGAAGCTTTGGTGACATGACAAGCATCTTTAAAAAATTTTCAAAAATCATGAGATGAAAACCCAGTCAATTAGACAGGTTAAAGAAAGCATGAGTTACAATACCCTAAATATGTCTGTGCAAAAGCAATTGCAAAGACATTGCTCTATGGAATGTATTCAGTGTTCAAGTTCCATGAGAACCAAATATACTGTACGAAAATATTAAAGATGTTACTTCTGGAAGAGATTGACTTTACTTACCATTGGTGCTGGAGAGACAGTCTGTTAGGGATACAAGTTTGAGCTCTGGATTCTGCAAATTCAAATGCAAAAAGTATTTCACCGTAATTTTAGCTGTTAATACTCAATCTAAAACTTTATTTTTCTGGAAGCTGAAAAGCAGGGTTTATTACAAAGTGACATGACAGGAGAGTCAATATGTCCATTATATATACTCAAAAATACTTGTAAGCGAGGCATTTGAGTGGAGCGGGACACCAGGAATCCCATATTTCCTCCCAAAACATATGGTAGACATCAACATTGTTTATAGTTAGCAGGCAATGCTCCTGAGGCAGCACCGGAAGCAGTGGGAAAGTAACAAGAACCAGAATCCTTGTAGCATGCTTTCAGTCAGAGCTAATCTACAGAGCCTTAGTCAAAATGGAAAATAGAACAGTGTTCGTGGTTTTTGTGAAAAGAAGGTGTCCCTACAAACTAAGTTAATCACTGTTATGAAATATAAAGAGGCAAATTATACATTTTAATTCTTAATCCTCTAATACAAATTTTGAGATAAGCATCAAACGTAAAACCTGGGCAAATGCTGTAAGAATTGCATGAAACCTTGTAATTGATCAAATTCCACTCACCAAGGAAACAAAAAAATCAAAATTAGCATGTACTGTGCTACAGGTGAAGCCAAGAGCTAAACACCTTTCATAGATTTTACAGTTATTCAGATGCAGCCATCACAGCAATCTGTCTCATAACAAGTTTGGGTTTTTTTTAATTAAAAAAAAAATTGGAAATTTTCTAGTCAGGCAAAAAAAAAATCTAGTGGTGTTAAAAGATGGAGAGAGGCAAGAGTACACATCTATAGATAGGAACAAGAATATCAACAGCAAGTGCTCAAAAAATAGCTTGAACAGAGACAAGGTGGAAATCCTGCAACAGCATTTCTTATCCTTACAAGACCCTAGGGTAGGCTTTGCCTCTTTATCAGAAACTAGCTACTGAAGCTGTTCTCTATTTCCCCAACCACTCAGAGTCACTAGGGAATAAAAGTGTTCCTCTTTATTCCTAAGGGCTCTTGACAGTTAGGTAGCATTATATTAAAGCTCACCATCAATGTATCTAGTCTCTTCCAGATTCCCCTCCCTACCACTCCTACCAGCAGCAGCTGAAATTGATGTGAACTTCACCAGATTCCTTTTTTTCCTACTGGAAATTAACAAGGCTATGTACATACCCCCTGCTTACATAAGCTTTACTGAGAAATGGAGGCTACAATTCTAAATTGGCTGTGGAATCACAAGTCCAGGAGACATCACAGCCCTCTTTTTTTCCTAAAAAATTAGGAATGAATCAATTTTCTCCCCTTTACTCTTGTTTCTAGGAAAACTGATGTTTATATATCATCTCAAGAGGAACCAAATTTTATCTGTTAGCACAGTACTTTAGGAAAAACGGCTGGCTTAGGTGATTTTACAGGATTCTTCTAGCAGCAATGATACATAGAATTGTGCAAAATTTAAAAATCCATGCTTTAAAAAAACATTGTAATTGCTCCTAATTTTAATGTTTGGGCTTCTTCCACCCAACATGGCAAAGCATGATCAGCACCTTACTAGCAAGCAGTAGGCCTCTCTGACCAAGCTTTAGTTCTATTCTGTGGTCCACTTTTCTCCTTTAATTTCTGCTTGGGGCAGACAATAGGACTAGGACTATAAAAACTCACATTCAGAAGAATGAGAACCCTGACTAGCATGGAAGTTCATCACCATCACTGTTCCTATAATGTATTCATTATCCACTGTACATATCATGAAATTGGGAACATAGGAAAAAAAGAAAAAAAACAACACAGTACTTCCTCATCACAGTGAATTTTAACGCACGAACAAAGTCAAGATCCCATCATCAGGACAATGCAGACACTGCAAAGCTAAAAATGCTGAGGACCAGTATCTCTTTTGGGATGAAGAAAGATTAAAGAACTGACAAAAGCATCTGCTAATATCTATATACATAAGCCATGCCAGTCTTGCTCATTAAAAAAAAATATAAAGCCTCAAAAAACAAAAAGTCATTCTTCACCCTTGCTTCCGTATGTATGCTCGTTCAAATTGTTTAAGGTAAAGGGTGCTGTGGAGAATCTCCCTCCTCCAACTGCCTGGCTAAAAAGCTCTGTTCAGGGCTAGCAAGGGACACTACAATTACGGGGGGAAAGGTAAAACTGATAGACAATAGACCTGCCAAAAACCAAAGAAACGGCAACCAGGGCTCTGAGCAACCACTGCTTCAGCTGTGAATCAGCTTCCCAGACAGGCAGCGCTTCCAGAAACGGAGGGGCGCCCCACGCCCGGGCAGGGACACGGCCGTGACTCGCCCCCAGCAGCCCGCCGCGCACCGGCAAAGCCCACATGGGAAGACGAGCGGACCGGCGGGCCCCCGTC